>NW_028318561.1:57500-322348 GCF_062004578.1 Staurois parvus | reverse complement strand
TTCTTCTTCCTTCCTTCTTCTTCCTCCCTCTTCCTTCTCCTCCTTCCACTCCACCACCAACCACCTACCACCAACCAACCACCACCCCAAACAACACCCCAACACCAAACCCAACACAAACACAACACCAACCAACACCCCAACAACCACCACCAACAACCACCACCAAAACCAACCACCAAACCACACCAACAACAAAACCAACACCACAAAAAACCCAAACAACAAAAAACAACAAACACCAAACAAAACACAACAAACAACAACACCCACAAAACAAACAACAACAACCACACCAACAACAAACACACAACAACAACAACACCAACAACCAAAAAAAACCACCAACCAAAACACCACCAACCAACAACCACAACAACCAACACCAAAAACACCACAAAACACCAACACCACCACAAAAACCAACACCAAAACAACACCAAAAACCACCAACAACCACCACCCAACAACCACACCAACAACAACACCAACCACCAAAAACCACCAACCACAACCACACAAACCAAACCAACACACCAACCAACCACCAAACAACCACCACCCAACACAACAACACCAACAACCACACCCAACAACCACAACACCAAACCACCACACAACCACACAACAACCACCTCCAACACAACACCACCAACACCACCAACAACCACCACCTCCAACACCTCCCACACACCACCCTCAACCACCTCACTCTTTCCTCCTCCTTCCTCTTCCCTCCTCCTTCCTCCTCCTCCTCCTTCCTCCTCCTTCCTCCTTCCTCCTTCCTCCTCCTCCCTCTTCCTCTTCCTCCCTCTTCCTCTTCCTCCTCCTCCCTCTTCCTCTTCCTCCCTCTTCCTCTTCCTCCTCCTCCTCCCTCTTCCTCCTCCTCCTCCTCCTCCCTCTTTATCCTCCTCCTCCTTCCTCCTCCTCCTCCCTCCTCCTCCCTCTTCCTCCTCCTCCTCCCTCTTCCTCCTCCTCCTCCCTCTTCCTCCTCCTCCTCCTCCTCCTCCTCCTCCTCCTCCTTCCTCCTCCTCCCTCCTCCTTCCTCCTCCTCCCTCCTCCTCCTCCCTCCTCCTTCCTCTTCCTCCTCCTCCTCCTCTTCCTCCTCTTCCTCCTCTTCCTCCTTCCTCCCCCTCCTCCTCCTCCTCCTCCCTCCTCCTTCCTCCTCCCTCTTCCTCCTCCCTCTTCCTCCTCCTTCCTCCTCCTTCCTCCTCCTTCCTCCTCCTTCCTCCTTCTCCTCCTCCCTCCTCCTTCCTCCTCCTTCCTCCTTCTCCTCCTCCTTCCTCCTTCTCTTCCTCCTTCTCTTCCTCCTTCTCCTCCTTCTCCTCCTCCTCCCTTCTCCTTCCTCCTTCTCCTCCCTTCTCCTTCCTCCTTTTTCCTCCTCCTCCTCTGCCTCCTTCTTCCTCCTCCTCCTCTGCCTCCTTCTTCCTCCTCCTCCGCCTCCTTCTTCCTCCTCCTCCGCCTCCTTCTTCCTCCTCCTCCTCCTCTTCCTTCCGTGGCTTTTCACCACGGCATCCAACACTTTGCATTGCACTTGGTCATGTAAGGCTTGGATGCAGCTGCTCGGCCATGGAAACCCATTCCATGAAGCTCTCTATGCACTGTTGTTGGGCTCATCTGAAGGCCACACCAAGTTTGGAGGTCTTTAGCTATTGACTCTGCAGACAGTTGGCGACTTCTGCGCACTGTGCGCTTCAGCATGCGCTGACCCCGCCCTGTCATATGACGTGGCCTACAACTTGGTGGCTGAGTTGCTGTTGTTCCCAGTTGCTTCCACTTTGTTATAATCCCACTAACAGTTGAGCGTGGAATATTTAGTAGCCAGGAAATGTCACGGATGGACTTCTTGCCCAGGTGACCACCTATCACGGGACCACGCTTGGAGTCACTGAGCTCCTGAGAGCGACCCATTCTTTCATATATATCTTCTTTTTTTTTTTTTTTACGCCTGTGCTTTTTGTTTTTGTTTATTTTCTTAATGCTGTAGTTCTCTACCCCAGATGTAACATAATACCATCGCTTCTAACATTTTGCAGTTATTTTTCGGGACATAATGACTTTGGTCCACTTATTTCCCAATGCACAATATCCTACTGAGATTCAGAAAACCATGAGTCATAAAAAAAAAAAAACGGTACACTGAGAAAATTGTGCATTATATTTAGAAAATCCATAATTTGGGGCATTGAAAGAACGTTGGAAGAAAAATTATAGAGAGTGCAGAAATCATCTTTCCATTTGCAAAGTATTTAAAGCGGTAGTAAACTGCAAAAAATATAAAACTAAAAAAAAAAAAAAATCTTCTCCTTGCAAGATAAGAGCATAATGTGTTGGTATGCATCGCATTATGGACGACCTACCTGAAAACAAAGCCCTCCAGCAGAGCGCTGTCACGGTTCCCCAGGGCTTCCATCTTCACACGGGTTCCCGGGCTGTGGCTGTCTGACTGTCCGAGCCGCGATGACGTCACTCATGTGCATGCGTTTGGAAGTCATAGCCATTGAGAGCGCAGTGTGCATGCGTCTTAAAGGCTTACCTGTAGGTAAAACATAAAAAAAGACTTTACTACCACTTTCAGAATGGACTTTTCCAGGAGCACTTGTTTCAGTAGAGCTCTTTTCAATGTTTTCAAATGAATCTCCTTGGCTTCTCATATTAAATATACACTCACCGGCCACTTTATTAGGTCCACCTTGTTAGTACCAATAAAATCTCTCCCACACCATGACACCACCACTACCAGCCTGAACCATTGATACAAAGCAGGATGGATCCACCACACCATGACACCACCACCAGCCTGAACCATTGAAACAAGGCAGGATGGATCCACCACACCATGACACCACCACCACCAGCCTGAACCGATAATACAAGGCAGGATAGATCCACCACACCAAGACACCACCACCACCAGCCTGAACCATTGATACAAGGCAAGATGGAACATCCACACCATGATACCACCACCAGTCTGAACCATTGATACAAGGCAGGACGGATCCCCCACACCATGACACCACCACCACCAGCCTGAACCATTGATACAAGGCAAGATGGAACGTCCACACCATGATACCACCACCAGTCTGAACCATTGATACAAGGCAGGACGGATCCCCCACACCATGACACCACCACCACCAGCCTGAACCATTGATGCAAGGCAGGATGGATCCACCACACCATGACACCACCACCACCAGCCTGAACCGATAATACAAGGCAGGATAGATCCACCACACCATGACACCACCACCACCAGCCTGAACCATTGATACAAGGCAAGATGGAACGTCCACACCATGATACCACCACCAGTCTGAACCATTGATACAAGGCAGGACGGATCCCCCACACCATGACACCACCACCAGCTTGAACCATTGATACAAGGCAGGATGGATCCACCACACCATGACACCACCACCACCAGCTTGAACCATTGATACAAGGCAGGATGGATCCACCACACCATGACACCACCACCAGCCTGAACCATTGATACAAGGCAGGATGGATCCATGCTTTCGTGTTGTTTACGCCAAATTCTGGCCCTACCATCTGAATCGTAACTGAAATCCAGACTCATCAGACCAGGCAATGTTTTCCAATCTTCTATTGCCCAATTTTGGTGAGCCTGTGCGAATTGTAGCCTCTGTTTCCTGTTCTTAGCTGACAGGAGTGGCACCCAGTGTGGTCTTCTGCTGCTGTAGCCCATCTGCTTCAAGGTTCAACGTGTTCTGCATTCAGAGATAGTATTCTGCATATATTGGTTGTTTGAGTGGTTATTTGAGTTACTGTTGCCTTTCTATCATCTCCAACCAGTCTGCCCATTCTCCTCTGACCTCAGCAAGGCATTTTCCTCCACACAACTGCCGCTCACTGGATATTTTCTCTTTTTCGGACCATTCTCTGTAAACCCTAGAGATGGTTGTGTGTGAAAATCCCAGTAGATCAACCGTTTTTGAAATCCTCAGACCAGCCCATCTGGCACCAACAACCATGCCACGTTCAAAATCACTTAAATCCCCTTTCTCCCCCATTCTGATGCTCAATTTGAACTACAGCAAGTCGTCTTCCCCACGTCTAGATACCTAAATGAATTGAGCTGCTGCCATGCGATTGGCTGATTAGCAATTCGTGTTACCAAGCAAATGAACAGGAGGACCTAATAAATACATTAATTGACGGGGTGGATGTAGCGTAAAAGTGAACATCAACGTTTTTAGTCGCATTTATTGTCAGATGCAGTGCAAACCGCTGATCTCATCCTACATTTTATCTTTAGGGTCAGCCTTGCTTCCGCATATTATGTTGTCTTTAATGTTTAATAGCTGGCATGGTGAAGAGCTGACCGATGACTGAGATACATTTTGTCTTTATAGGATCTTGTATATTTCTGTATTTAATGCTAAAGGCAGCATTTCCTCAGCAGAGCAATAAATCAACATTTCTTAAAGACTTGCAATTTGTCGGCTGCACTTTTGAGCGAAGAACCTGTCTTTTGTTTCTAATGAAATCATTGCATGGCAAGCAGTGTTGCCAACCTCCTGCGGCATTTTTTACTGACAAAACATGGTAAATTTACTGACGGAGCACGTTTTTTTTGATAACCTGAAAAATGACAGAACTCCTATTGACAACTAAGGCAATCAATATTTAACCACTTGTCGACATAAGATAGCCAAAATGACGGCTTCACTGCGGCCGGCCAGTTCCGGGAGGGTGTCATATGAAGTCCTCCCAGAACGCGCTCTCCTGTGCGCCCCCAGCGATCTCCGAGATCACACAGCTGATCACGTGATGTGGTAAAAGGCCAATCACAGCAGCCTTTTACCACTTGATCAGCCGTGTTCAATGACACGGCAGATCACCGGTAAATGCAGTTGCTGGTTATCAGCTGTACTTTCTTCACAGCGTGAGGAAAGTACTGCCGATAACCGGCAATTGTCAGAGAAGGGATCGACACTGATCATCAGGGCACTGAAGATCAGTGCCCTGATGATCGGTGCCCAGCAGTGCCACCCACCTGTGCCCAGCAGTGCCACCCACCTGTGCCTAGTAGTGCCACCCTCCTGTGCCCAGCAGTGCCGCCCTCCTGTGCCCAGCAGTGCCGCCCTCCTGTGCCCAGCAGTGCCACCCACCTGTGCCTAGTAGTGCCGCCTATTAGTGCCCATCAGTGATTCCTATCAGTGCCTATCAGTGCATCCTCGTCAACACACATCAGTGAAGGAGAGAAATTATCTGTTTGCAAAATTTTATGATGGAAACACACACTTGCCGATAACCGGCAATCAGAGAAGGGATCGACACCGATCATCAGGGCACTGATGATCGGTGCCCAGCAGTGCTGCCCACCTGTGCCCAGCAGTGCCACCCACCTGTGCCCAGCAGTGCCGCCCTCCTGTGCCCATCAGTGCCACCCACCTGTGCCTAGTAGTACCACCCATCAGTGCCGCCAATCAGTGCCCATCAATGATTCCTATCAGTGCCCATCAGTGTTGGCTATCAGTGCAGCCTCATCAACACACATCAGTGAAGGAGAAAAATTATCTGTTTGCAAAATTTTATGATGGAAACATACACTTGCCAATAACTGGCAATTGTCAGAGAAGGGATCGACGCCGATCATCAGGGCACTGAAGATCAGTGCCCTGATGATCGGTACCCAGCATTGCCGCCCACCTGTGCCCAGCAGTGCCGCCCTCCTGTGCCCAGCAGTGCCACCCACCTGTGCCCATCAGTGCCACCCACCTGTGCCCAGACGTGCCGCCCACCTGTGCCCAGCAGTGCCACCCACCTGTGCCTAGTAGTGCCACCCATCAGTGCCGCCTATCAGTGCCCATCAGTGCTTCCTATCAGTTCCCATCAGTGTTGCCTATCAGTGAAGCCTCATCAACACACATCAGTGAAGGAGAAAAATTATCTGTTTGCAAAATTTTATGGTGGAAACACACACTTTTTTTTTTTTTTTCTCAAAATTTTTACTCTTTTTCTGTTTATAGCAAAAAAAATAAAACACCCAGTAGCAAGTAAATACCACCAAAAGAAATCTCTCTGTGTGTGAAAAAAAATGATAAAAATTTCATACGGGTACAATGTTGCATGACCGCGCAATTGTCATTCAAAATGAGACAGCGCTGAAAGCTGAAAATTGACCAGGACAGGAAGGGGGTATAAGTGTCCTGTAGGCAGGAAGGGGGTATAAGTGTCCAGTAGGCGAGGGGTTAAACAGGACGTGGAAACAATTCCCACAACAAGTGATTTGACTGGTTTACACTGACAAAAGTCAACCCAGCATGACAAATGATCAGCTTCTGAGATTTATGGACAATTGTAAAAGTCACTGTTTTTTTACAAACTGTCAGTAAATTTACTGAAAGTTGGCATCCTTGATGGCAAGAAACATTGCTGTTTTTTTTTAATTATTATCATTATGAATTAGACCTCATATACTTGTAACAGACATCTGGACTTTTCTTTTATCTTACAATACAATTGCGCCTTCTTCTTCTTTTTTTTTTAACACCAATTACATTCTTATTTTTTGTATTTTTCACCTGTCCAACTGACTTGATTCAGTATTGTCCTACAGCTGGGGTATGCAACCTTAACCCCCGGTTCACATTTATGCAGCCGTGTTTTGCTCGGGCATGAGAGCCCATTCATTTGCATATAGTCCAATGACGGGCGCAAGGTGGTTTTCTCCTTCTGGGAGGACGTCATATGACGTCCTCCCATTCTCACAGCACATGCGCGGCTCAGGGAGCGCGCAGCACGGCGATCGGCGGTATGCTGTGTCCCTCGAACACAGCGGATCCCTGAACTACGGAAAGAGCCAAAGATGTATGCTCAGTCATGTGATCAGCTGTGTCCAATCACAGCTGATCACATGTAAACAGGGAAATGCCGGTTATCGTCATTTCTGTCCTCACGAGCTGTCATGCTGACAGCTCAAGAGGAGAGCCTGTAAACGGCATTCCGCGGAGGGGACATCTACACTGATCATCAGGGCACTGATGATCAGTGTGGCCCCAGAAGTGCCACCTGTCAGTGTCCATCAGTGCCAGCTGCCAGTGCTGAACAGTGCCACGTGCCACATCAATGCCACATATCAGTGCCTACCAGTGCACATCAATGCCACATATCAGTGCCCATCTGAGCTGCCTTTCAGTGTCACCCATCAGTGCCAGTCAGTGCCACCTATCAGTGCTGCCTATCAGTGCCACATATCAGTGCCAGTCAGTGCTGCCTACCAGTGCCATATATCAGTGCTGCCTTTCAGAGCCCATCAGTGATGCCTGTCAATGCCCAACAGTGCCCACCTGCCAGCGCCTCCTCATCAGTGCCCATCAGTGCCACCTATCAGTGTACATCAGTGCAGCCTATCAGTGCCCATCACTGCAGCCTCATTAGCGCACATCAGTGAAGGAGAAAAATCACTTGTATACAAATTTTACAACAAAAACTAATTTTTTTTTTTAGTTTTCAGCGGTTAAGAAAAAATAAAAAACCCCGAGGTGATTAAATACCACCAAAATAAAGCTCTATCTGTCACAAAAAAATTATAAAAATGTCATACGGGTACAGTGTTGCATGACCGCGCAATTGTCATTCAAAGTGTGGCAGCGCTGAGGGCTGGAAATTGGCCTGGGGGGTCAGGAAGGGGTATAAGTGCCCGGTAGGCGAGGGGTTAATATCCACCAGCATATAAAAAGTAAGACGACTCTGTAAGGCGTACAGCGAGGTGCACTTTTTCCAGACACTGCTGTCAGAAGAAGATTAATTCACGGAGTTGGATTCGCAGAAAACTGGGTCACCTTCTGTGCGTTCAGCAGGAATTAATGCAGATTATGTAATACCCGGCTTAGAAAAATGTCGAATAAAACTGGAGTTTGGGAGTTTAAACCTCGATATGCAGGACGGCTTACCCGGGTTCAATGATCCTTTTCTGAAATGGGAATATAGGAGGCATCTGCGCCATACATGTATTTCTTTTGGTTTTTCTGGCCGTGGCTCTGACTGTTCACATTGCCGTCTTCATAACGACATTGAGCTCTAATTAATTATCTGCAGCTTACAGGAGGAGTTTAATCGATAACATTTTACAGCGGCACAAATGATATGGCAGAAATTTAGCTGGATGTCCTGAATGACCTTCCAGGAGCTGAAGAAGATTAAATGTCTGGATTTCAGTTCACAGACTGGTCATTAAACCTCTTTCTCTGACATTATGGCTTGTGGTGCACAGGTTAGAAAGGCTAGGTCTGGTGCAAGGTGGGTTCTAGGACCCAACTGGGGTGATGGCACTCACCGGCCACTTTTATTAGGTACACCTGCTAAATTGCTTGGTAGTACAAATTGCTAATCAGCCAATCGCATGGCAGCAACTCAGTGCATCTAGACGTGGTGAAGACGACTTGAAGTTCAAACCGAGCATCAGAATGGGGAAGAAAGGGGATTTAAGTGACTTTGAAAGTGGTGTGGTTGTTGGTGCCAGACGGGCTGGTCTGGGTATTTTAAAAAGATTTTCATGCACAACCATCTCTAGGGTTTACAGAGAATGGTCTGAAAAAGAGAAAATATCCAGTGTGCAGACAAAAATGCCTTTTTGATGTCAGAGGAGAATGGGTTTGAGGTGATGGAAAGGCAACAGTAACTCAAATAACCTCTCATTACAACCAAGGTATGCAGAATGCCATCACTGAATGCACCGCACGTCCAACCTTGAAGCAGATGGGCTACAACAGCAGAAGACCACACCGGGTGCCACTCCTGTCAGCTAAGAACAGGAAACAGAGGCTACAATTCGCACCGGCTCACCAAAATTGGACAATAGAAGACTGGAAAAACGTTGCCTGGTCTGATGAGTCTCGATTCCAGCTGCGACATTCAGATGGTAGGGTCACAATTTGGTGTAAACAACATGAAAGCATGGATCCATCCTGCCTTGTATCAATGGTCCAGGCTGGTGGTGGTGGTGGTGTCATGGTGTGGGGGATCCATCCTGCCTTGTATCAATGGTTCAGGCTGGTAGTGGTGGTGTCATGGTGTGGTGGATCCATCCTGCCTTGTATCAATGGTTCAGGCTGGTGGTGGTGGTGTCATGGTGTGGTGGATCCATCCTGTCTTGTATCAATGGTCCAGGCTGGTGGTGGTGGTGTCATGGTGTGGGGGATCCATCCTGCCTTTTATCAATGGTTCAGGCTGGTAGTGGTGGTGTCATGGTGTGGTGGATCCATCCTGTCTTGTATCAATGGTTCAGGCTGGTGGTGGTGTCATGGTGTGATGGATCCATCCTGCCTTGTATCAATGGTTCAGGCTGGTGGTGGTGGTGTCATGGTGTGGTGGATCCATCCTGCCTTGTATCAATGGTTCAGGCTGGTGGTGGTGGTGGTGGTGTCATGGTGTGAAGGATCCGTCCTGCCTTGTATCCATGGTTCAGGCTGGTGGTGGTGGTGTCATGGTGTGGGGGATCCATCCTGCCTTGTATCAATGGTTCAGGCTGGTGGTGTCATGGTGTGGTGAATCCATCCTGCCTTGTATCAATGGTTCAGGCTGGTGGTGCATCGCAAACAAAAAAAAGGATTCCCCAGCAACACTTACCAGCCAGCCTGCGAAACAACCAATTTGGCCGTCTAACAGTATGCATTAACCACTTCCAGTCCGGACACTTTCACCCCCTTCCAATCCAGGCCTATTTTCAGCTTTCAGCGCTATCACACTTTGAATGAGAATTGCGCGGTCATGCAGCACTGTACCCATATTAATTTTTTTAGCATTTTTTTTTTAGACAGATAAAACTTTATTTTGGTTGTATTTATTCACCACTGGGATTTTTATTTTGTTGCTATATAAATGAAACTTAAAAATTTTTGAACAAAAGTGTTTTTCTTATAAAATTTTCTAAATAATTATTCTTTCTTCATAAATCTTGGCCAAAATGTATTCAGCTATCTTGTTGGTTATAAACAAATTTGGCAATTTTTTTTTACTAAGAATTATAATTTTTCAAAAAACTTTTTTACATTTTTATTTTATTTTTTTATATTCATTTTTTTTTTTTAAACATACTGTCACCCTAGCAGTACAGTGTCACTACATGTGGGGGGTGATGAAGATTTTTTTCTTTTTTTTACACTGATTGCTTTTACACCCATAAAGGCTGTAAAATCAATCATTTCTCCTTCTCTCTGGCTGCATTCTTGCAGCCATTGAGAAATACTGCGTGAGCTGTGATTGGTCACAGCTTGTCACATGGTACAAGGCTATTGTGAATAGCCTTGTACCATGTGACCTCGGTGATCATTCACAGATTTCACTAATAGCAAGCAATGATGTCAGAAGTGACATCTTGCTTATTACTATTCATGTGATCACTGATTGGCCAATCACTGATCACATGATCGAGACCTCACACAAAGGTCCCGTACAGCGATCAGTGTTCCACTGTGTGAGGTCCCATACAATGATCGGTGTTTGGCTGTGTCTAGAGGACACAGCGGGCACTGGATCGCGGTGCTGCGCGCTCCTAGGCTAAAATGGCGGGCGCTGTTTATGAACGGCAACCCGCCCTGGCCCATGTATATAAACGGCCAGATGGGAAGTGGTTAAAAACAGAGGGCTTTGTTTGCACACATTTGCAAATACATGCGTAAGCCGCAGTCACGAGTCAAGGGTCCTGTGTATACTGTGGACCTAACTAAAATTTCCAAAGCCTCCATAGTAGGAGCACATGTATCAATGGATAGGTAAGGGGCAGGTGTACCTGGAGGAGCCCATCCCTCCTTAAAGGTACAGGGACGCACGTGACACCCGGCTATACCAACATTTTGCCAGGATATATTGGCAAGCCGATATACTGACAGGAAGACTCCAGGAACTACCATGGCACTCCACAGCGCCATCGTAGTTTGAGAATTACAAGCCAGCAGCTGCTAAGGCTGACAAGACTGGTAGTTTCTCATTCACAGAACACAGTAAATGAGTGACACAACTGGGTGGGCGGAGCCCCGCACGGCCATGGGTTTTTTTAATTTGACAGCTAGCGACGGGGGAGAAGATCCCTCCACTAGCTGTCAGAGAGGGGGCCAGTCTGATCATAACATATTACACCCTGAATATGGGTGAATTATCCTTTAACACAGTGAGCACAATAAAATAAACATTCCCCTGTAAGTTATTTTGGTAAAATTCATACCTCAGCACTTTAAGTGATGTTCTCCCAGTGCTGCTTCCCTGAACTTCTGGTCTTCTTAGGAAAGTTTTAAAGTATATATAAACCCTCAACTTGTAAAACAACCCTTTAAGTTTACAATAGAAATGAGAGGCAAAACGTGTTGTATACATATATACACATAAGAAGCATTATAAATTACTCCCCCCTCCCCCTTTTTTTTTTTTTTTCTAGTGATCACACGCTTTATCAGCTTTTCCTTTCTGGAAAAAGTAAAAGGAGAGGATTGGAAAGCCAACAACCAGAAATCCTGACAGAGCTTGTGTACACTGATAATCAGGGCAGTGACTATCAGTGCAGCCAATCAGGGTACACTACTGACCATCAGTGCAGCCTCAGTAGTGCCCATCAGTGCAGCCTCAGTAGTGCCCATCAGTGCAGCTACATCACTGAAGAAGAAAAAATGTATAAGACGCTAAGAAAAACTTTTTTTTTTTTAATCAAAATTTTCATTCTTTTTTTCCTTGGTTTATTAAAAATATAAAACGTAGTGGTGATTAAATACCACCGAAAGAAAGCTCTGTCTCAGAAAAATGATAAAAAAGTCATATGGGTACAGTGATGTATGACCGCGCAATTGCCATTGAAAGTGCGACAGCGCTGAGAGCTGAAAATTGGCCTGGGCAGGAAGGGGGTATAAGTGCCCAGTATGGAAGTTGTTAAAGTGGTAGTAAACCGCATTAAAAAGAAAAGGAAAAAAAAAAAAAACCCCTCCAAGGTGAAGGCATTGCTTTGCATACTAGCACATTATGGAGGATTTACCTTGAGAAGAAGCCCCCTCCTGTGAAGCGTTGTCACGGTTCCCCAGAGCTTCCATCCTCACCTGCTCTTCCTTCTGGGTTGGCGAGCTCTGGCCGGCTGACTGGTGCTCTGAAGGAACGGCACGCATGCACCAAATATCAGAAAGGGCCAGTATCTCCTAAATGGTTCACATTTAGCCCGGGTTCACATATATGCGGTGCGGTATATCGCATGTGATTCGCACAGGAACCACATCGAATTCCTGTGCAAATCACATGCGATTTGTGTGCGGTGCGATATGGCTCTAATCGCACCGCACCCGCACCAAAAAGGCATAGGACCCTTTTTGTGATCCACACTAGAATTGGATCACATGGGTATTCACACCTATGCGATTCGATTCTATACATCGCACCGCATTCCTGTGAGAATCACATGCGATTTGTGTGCGGTGTGATTGGAGCCGTACATTTTGTATGACTCCAATCGTACCGCACCCGCACCAAAAACATGCAGGACCCTTTTTGTGGTCCGTGCTAGTATCGGATCGCATGGGTATTGACACCTATGCGATCCGATTCTGTACATCACACCGCATTCCTGTGCGAATCACATGCGATTTGTGTGCAGTGCGATTGGAGCCGTACATTTTGTATGACTCTAATCGTACCGCACCCGCACCAAAAACATGCAGGACCCTTTTTGTGGTCCGTGCTAGTATCGGATCGCATGGGTATTGACACCTATGCGATCCGATTCTGTACATCACACCGCATTCCTGTGCGAATCACATGCGATTTGTGTGCAGTGCGATTGGAGCCGTACATTTTGTATGGCTCTAAGCGCACCGCACCCGCAGGAAAAACATGCAAGACCCTTTTTGTGGTCCACACTAGAATCGGATCACATGGGTATTCACACCTATGCGATCCGATTCTGTACATCGTATTCCTGTGCAAATCACGTGTGCTTTGTGTGCGGTGCGACTGAAACTGTACATTTTGTATGATTTTAATCGCACCGCACCCACACCAAAAACATGCAGGACCCTTTTTGTGGTCCGCAATAGAATCGGATCACAGGGGCATTCACACCTACGCGATCCGATTCTGCACATCGCACCGCGTTTTGCGGATTGCTTTCGGGGTGTTGTTAACTTCACATACACACCCACAGCGGTTCGCATGAACGAGGTGCGATTCTGATGCGGTGCTGAATTCGCACAGAAAGCGCTGCAAATTCCGCACCGCATCAGTGTGACCCCGGGCTAAGGCAATATCGTTTTCCCTACAGGTAAGCGTCATTATAGGCGTCATGATAGGCTTACCTGTAGGGAAAATTATTCAAGAAGCGTTTACTAAACTGCCTCTCCCAATTAAAAAAAAAAAAAAAAACTTTTATTTCTTCATGGATTGTTCACCATAACAGACCTATAGTCTCAGTCGCACTTTTGCCAATTTCCACGTCAAATTTGATGTCGAACCGCCGCCGCAGATTCTTGTCACTCATTTTCCGCCAACAGCGCAACGCTCACATGTTCTTTCTTTTACAATGAATTTTATTATAGACAACACAACAAAGAAACAGAGACAAGCTCCTTGATGCAAAAAAAGTAAGGTGTACAATTCTATTAGTGAAGGAAATAACAAACGCACTGAAATATGGACACGGAGGGAAGCGGAGTACAAACACACAATCTCTAAAGCAGTGGTTCTCAACCTGTGGGTCGCGACCCCTTTGGGGGTCGAACGACCCTTTCACAGGGGTCGCCTAAGACCATCGGAAAACACATATTTCTGATGTGTAAAGAGCAGATACTGTGCTGAAAGCAGCTACTGTGTTGAAAGCAGCTACTGTGCTGAAAGCAGCTACTGTGCTGAAAGCAGCTACTGTGCTGAAAGCAGCTACTGTGCTGAAAGCAGCTACTGTGTTGAAAGCAGCTACTGTGCTGAAAGCAGCAGTATTGAAGGTAAAACGACACTTCATGAATTACAATTACTGGGTAAATAATGTTATGGTTGGGGGTCACCACAACATGAACTGTATTAAAGGGTCGCGGCATTAGGAAGCTTGAGAACCACGGCTGTAAAGGGATGGAATGAGAACCTATAAACGGCAAATACTAACCAATGAGCTGGTGAGCATAGACCAAGGATAGACACCAGAGTCGCATACAGATGATAGGAAAAGCTGAGCATAAAGTCTCACTGGACGCATATCGGAACTCTACACCAAGGACTTCCGAGAAAGTCTGACCGGTGTATAAGACATTACAGGCACAGTTCTCTAGGGGTATCGCAGTCAGTGCATAGAACATAAAAACTGACAGAGACAAAAAATAAACAAAAAAAGAAAAGAGAAAAGCGAAGAAAGAAGAAAAGAATAGTAAAGACAAAGAAAGGGCTCCAGGGGATCACACCAGGAGAATATTATATCGACAGGAGGGTCTGGTCCAGGAGCAGGCAACCTGAGAGCCGCAGGACTACAAGTTCCATCATGCCTCTGCAAGTCATAGCTGTAACTGTCAGTCTTGTAATGTTGCAATGCCTCATGGGAAATGTAGTTCCACAACAGCTAGAGAGCCGCAGGTTGCCTACCCCTGGTCTGGTCAAATCTAGAAGGTTGAGCCACATCAAGCGCTCACATGTTCTTTCTTCTGCTACTCCGTAAAGACTGAGTCCACTGGCCATCTGACCCAGGAAAGTGCGTTCTGACAAGTTAGAACATGTCAGAAGACACTTGATTGCGAATGGCTGTGCGACTCTCAAATAGTGGTACGCCACGGGCATTCCGAGAGTCGTCACGCCTCGTTTATGTGTTGGGCTGCATACACACGGGACGTTTTGATAACGCTGGTAACATTAGCTGTGTAAAGTCACATTTAAAAGCGTGCATTTTTCAGCTTTTCTTTAGCATTTTTGCATTCGTGTTTAGCTGCGTTTTTCCACGGTTAGCCTTTTTTTTTTAGCGTTTTGTTCACCAAAAAAATTGGATTTTTTTGGTTTAAAAAAGTCCAAAAATGCTGGTTTGTGGCATTTTACCGCGTTAGAGCTTTTTTTTACAGCTAAAAACACTCTCCTAGAAGCCCACTAGTTCCGGGTTTTTCTTCACAGCCAAAAAACGTTGATTCCAGTCTCTGTGTGTATGGACACATAGGATAACATGCTGGGGGGTTTTCTGGCTATAGAAAAAAACGTCAAAAACAGCCGCTGTAAGCCCTCATGCACACGGGACGTTTTGATAACGCTGGTAACGTTAGCCGTGTAAAGTTACGTTAAAAACGTGAGCTTTTCAGCTTTTTTTTTAGCATTTTTTCATTAGCGTTTTACCACGTTTAGCTGCGTTTCCCATGTTTTTCTGCGTTTGGCATTTTGTTTTAGCGTTTGTTCACCAAAAAAAATTGGATTTTTTGGTAAAAAAAAAAAAAAAAATGCTGGTTTGCGGCATTTTGCCT
Organism: Staurois parvus; assembly: GCF_062004578.1. NCBI lineage: Eukaryota > Metazoa > Chordata > Amphibia > Anura > Ranidae > Staurois > Staurois parvus. Next base: position 306,914 of record NW_028318561.1, on the reverse strand, counting down.
CGTTAGAGCATTTTTATATCTAAAAAACTCCTCTAGAAGCCCACTAGTTCTGGGGGTTTTTTTTACCAGCCAAAAAACGATGATTCCAGTCTGTGTGTAAGGACACATAGGATAACATGCTGGGGGGTTTACTGGCTGTAGAAAAAAACGCCAAAAACAGCCGCTGTAAGCCCTCATGCACACGGGACGTTTTGATAATGCTGGTAACGTTAGCTGTGTAAAGTCGCGTTAAAAACGTGAGCTTTTCAGCTTTTTTTTAGCATTTTTTCATTAGCATTTAGCTGCGTTTCCCATGTTTTTCTGTGTTTATCGGGGGTTTTTTTAGCATTTTGTTCACCAAAAAAAAATTGGATTTTTTGGTAAAAAAAAAAGACCAAAAATGCTGGTTTGCGGCATTTTGCCTCGTTAAACCATTTTTATATCTAAAAAACTCCTCTAGAAGCCCACTAGTCCTGGGGTTTTTTTTACCAGCCAAAAAACGTTGATTCCAGTCTATGTGTGTAAGGACACATAGGATAACATGCTGGGAGGTTTACAGGCTGTAGAAAAAAAACCTGTCAAAACCCAAAAACAGCTGCTGTAAAAACGTCCCGTGTGCGTGAGGACTTAAAGTGTATATATAGTATATGTGCAGGTTAGTGAGCGCACTCTAACAAGCAGCTATTGCACTAAAAAGGAACCACAAAACCTTTCTGTATAAATTCGACAAAATGGAAAGTGCAGCGCTATAAAAGCAATAGACTGTCCTTATAGCAGGTAAAATGAATGACTAACAATACATGTCCAATGCAGCAGTGTCAAGTGAGGTGGGTAGTCCAAATATAAAGGAAAACTTCAACCAGCTCTGATGTAATCCAGTATCCCAATACAGAGGAATAGATAGATTGCCCACTAACCAGAAGCGCAATCTTAATGCGCATGTAAAGATCACATGTAGCCGAGGTCCTGTACGGATACTGCCTGGAAATACATTGGTGGTCCCTCACTGCTATGGGGATACCGGTCTGGTCTAATCACACTGCTCCTCAGATCCACACAGAAGCCTGAAATGCTGGGCTGAGGTATGGAGGCTCAGTGCCAGGTATAAAAAGTAAAGGTGCTCATAGTGTAGTATTGCTTAATAAAGATTTATTAAATACAATGTACAGAATAAAACACATACAGTTGTGTTCAAAATAATAGCAGTGTGTTGAAAAAAGTGAATAAAGCTGAAAATCCTTCTAATAGCTTTTATTTCCATCCACACAAATGCATTGGGAACACGACACATTCTATTCCAAATCAAAACATGAAGAAAAATACATCAAATTTGTGTTGTTCCTCTAAAAATATTGAAGAAAAGTGAATATTAGACGGTTCAAAAAAATCGCAGTGTTTGTATTCTTCTTTACAAACTCAAACATTCACTATATAAACTGAGAAATGTTTGAAGATTTTGCTTTCCTTTGAATGACTTCATGAATATTTGGTTGTAGTCGCACTGTTTCTGAGAACTGCTGTACATCTGTATTGCATGGAGTCCCCCAACTTCTGGCCCCTGTGATCAGGTATTCCAGCCCAGGATGATTGGACCACATTCCACAGTTCTTCTCTATTTCTTGGTTTTGCCTCAGAAACGGCATTTTTGATGTCACCCCACAAGTTTTCTCTTGGATGAAGATCCGGGGATTGGGCTGGCCACTCCATAACGTCCATCTTGTTGGTCTGGAACCAAGATGTTGCACATTTACTGGTGTGTTTGGGGTCGTTGTCTTGTTGGAACACCCATTTCAAGGGCATTTCCTCTTCAGCATAAGGCAGCATGACCTCTTCAAGTATTCTGATGTATTCAAACTGATCCATGATCCCTGGTATGCGATAAATAGGCCCAACACCGTAGTATGAGAAACATCCCCATATCATGATGCTTGCACCACCATGCTTCACTGTCTTCACAGTGTACTGTGGCTTGAATTCAGTGTTTGGGGGTCGTCTGACAAACTGTCTCCGCCCACTAGACCCAAAAAGAACAATCTTACTTTCATCAGTCCACAAAATGTTGCGCCATTTCTCTTTAGGCCGGTCAATGTGCTCTTTGGCAGATTGTAACCTCTTCAGCATGTCTTTTTCCCAACAGTGGGACTTTGCGGGGACTTCTTGCAGATAGCTTGGCTTCACATAGGCGTCTTCTAATTGTAACAGTCCTCACAGGGAACGTCACACCTTCTTTCATCTTCCTGGAGCTGATTGTTGGCTGAGTCTGCGCCATTTTGGCTATTTTTCTATCCATTCGAATGGTAGTTTTTCGCTTTCTTCCACATCTTTCAGGTTTTGGTTGCCATTTTAAAGCATTTGCCATCATTTTAGCTGAGCAGCCGATCATTTTCTGCACTTCTTTATATGTTTTCCCCTCTCCAATCAACTTTTTAATCAAGGTACGCTGTTCTTCTGAACAATGTCTGGAACGACCCATTTTCCTCAGAATTTCAGAGAGAAATGCACTGTAACCAGCATGTACAACATTTGCTGCCTTCCTTCCTTAAATAAGGGCAATAATTGCCACCTGTTTTTCAAAGAATGAATGACCTCACTAATAGAACTCCACACTGCTATTATTTTGAACATGCCCCTTTCAATGAGTGATTCAATGACACAGAATCAGCAGCATGCATGTCATGACTGTTGGGTCTGTTGGATTTCTATTACTCTACTACACCTGCTAGGAAATTATTTGCCATGTAGAAATATCATTTCCACCAAAAACAGTGATTGATCCGGTTAGTGATGTCTGACTGCTATTATTTTGAACATAACTGTACATTGATGTGCCTGTAGGTGATGATAAAGGCTGTTAAAAACACCTAAAAGCACTGACCAGTATGAATCAAAGGGTGGCCACCGGACCTCCTGATCCAGCGGCGTGACGTCAAGGCGTGTGAGGGCTCCTCTTAGACGCGTTTCGTGTCAATACACGTCTCCAGTAGGGGTGATGCCATTCTAGTATGTGCGTGAAAGTCCCACGTGTACCCCAAAAAGGATTCTTGTTATAACGAAGGTTGCATTGTATATTATCATTTTTGTAGTTCAGCGTAGGAAACCCCTTTTTATACCCATTTCTGAGCAGTTACTACTTTTAAGCGTCCTCGCTCTGCTTTGTTCACTATACTGCCAATTGTTAATTTGCTGATCATAGGTACATTCCTTCTGGTGCATAAACAGTCATTTCAGTTTGAACCCCATAGTAATTATTTTGTTAAACCTTTCTTTACCGCACAATTTTCTTTTTTGTTGTTTTTTTTTTTTTTTTTTTTTTGTCGTATTATTCTACAAATGTGTTTTATATTCAGAGCAGCAGAGTTAATAAGTCAGCTGCAGCTCTTTCCCGCTGAGTGCCATTTTTGCTTCCGAACCATAAAATGATAGAGCACTTTTCATTGTGATTTTCTTATGATATGCTGGGTATATGTTGTGAAGGCAAGCCCCACAGGCAGGATACAGCATAGAGGGTCATAGAGAGTTGCTGTGGAAGACTGAGTGCCACCTACGTTTGTGTTTTCCATCCCTTTTTCATTTTTTTGCATGGCCTTGCCCTGTGCGGGGCGTATCTAGTACTGTTTTGAGTTGCTAAACATTAAAGTGATTCTAAAGGTTTTAATAAAAAAAAAATAACATACATGGTATACTTACCTGTCCTGTAATGGTTTTGCACAGAGCAACTCCAATCCTCTTATTTTTGGTTTCCCCCCCAGGGGCATCCTGGCTCCTCCCCCCAGGGGCATCCTGGCCCTTCCCCTGGGGTGTCCTGGCTCCTAACCCCAAGGCCGTCCTGGCCCCTCCCCCATGGTGTTCTGGCTCCTCCCCCAGGGCATCCTGGCTCCTCCCCCTAAGGCTGTCCTGGCTCCTCCCCCTAAGGCTGTCCTGGCTCCTCCCCCAGGGGCATCCTGACCCCTCCCCTGGGTTGTCCTGGCTCTTCCCCCCCCCAGGGCATCCTGGCTCCTCCCCCAGGGGCATCCTGGCAAACTCCCCCCCCAGGGGCGTCCCTAGGGTTGGTGTCACTTGGTGCCGGAACACTTGGTGACACCCCCTCTGACGATCCCCACAGGATGGATCAGATCTGCGGATTGAGCGTAATGGATCTGAGTCCGATCCATTATCCTACCCAATCCGCAGATCCGATCCATCCTGCGGGGATCGTCGGCTTGCAACCTATACGTGGTTAACTGATCTCTCCACGAAAAGGTTTTTTTTTTTTTTTTTTAAAGCAAGCCGATGGTCCCCGCAAGATGGATCGGATCTGCGGATTGGGGAGCATAATGGATCGGACTCCGATTCATTATGCTCAATCCGCAGATCCGATCCATCCTGTGGGGATCGTCGACTTGCAACCTATACAGTGTTAACTGATCTCTCCACAAAAAAAGGTACGTTTTAAAGCAAGCCGATGATCCCCGCAAAATAGATTGGATCTGCGGATTGGGGAGCATAATGGATCGGACTCCAGTCCGTTCTGCTCAATCTGCAGATTCGATCCATCCTGCGGGGATCGTCGGCTTGCTTTAAAACGTACCTTTCGTGGAGAGATCAGTTAACCCTGTATAGGTTGCAAGCTGACGATCCCCGCAGGATGGATCGGATCTGCGGATTCTGGAGCATAATGGATCGGACTCCGATCCATTCTGCTCAATCCGCAGATCCGATCTATCCTGCGGGGATCGTCGGCTTGCTTTAAAACTTACCTTTTCGTGGAGCGGGTCCGGTGTCGCCCCTGCAATAGGTGTCACCCGGTGCGGCACGCACCCCCTGCACATGCCTAGGGATGCTCCTACCCCCCCGTTGAGGGTACCCAATAGCAAGTCTCTTGCTATGGGGGAACTCGAACAGGTTTGCTCCCAAACCATGCTTCTATGAATGGGCATTGTCCATTCACACACACAGCATGGCTCAGGCCCCCCCCCCCCCAAACCGCCCTCCCACACCTTCCCTCTCCACACTGGCTTACTAGCTGTGATTGATAATGTGAGCCAATGAGGGGAGAAAGACCCAGGAGAGCTGCGGCTCATTCACCTTGCTAGAGAATCGGGCTCAGGTAAGTATTAGGGGAGCTACACCCACAAGGTTTTTTATTCTGTGCATTAAGGTAAAAAACATTCTGTCTTTAGAACCATTTTAATGTGTTTCTTAAAGTGTTACTAAACCCCCAACAGTACAATCAGTCTGTAGATGCAGTAAAGAATGCTTGTTATACTCACTGTGGAACCTAAGGGGTTAATCCTCTGCATTGTGTAAAAGGGCTTTGTGATCCTGTCTTCTCTGATCCTCCCCTTCTTCCAGTGTCTCCCTCTTATCTCCTGATAAGACATATTGTGTTCAGACACTCTTCACGTGCTCAGTTTGGTGTGTATTGCTAGAGAGGTGGGTTTTTTTTGTTTTTGTCTTGGGAGAGAGTGCATGTGATCAGCACAGGGCCAGAGGTCAGGGGTTCTGCATCCTTCTAGAGCAGAATGAAAACTCCTCCTACAAGCTTTAAGCAGTGCTCAGCTGGACACTGATAGAAGTCACAAGACTGCTATATACTGCTGGTTAAAAAAGGTATTTAGCAGTTTATATTTACTGAAATAATTGCATTTCCATGTTCTGTGTACTGTGGGAGACCGGATATAGTGAATGCAGGGTCCGGGGAGAGCGGATATAGTGAATGCAGGGTCCGAGGAGAGCGGATATAGTCAATGCAGGGTCCGAGGAGAGCGGATATAGTGAATGCAGGGTCTGGGGAGAGCGGATATAGTGAATGCAGGGTCTGGGGAGAGCGGATATAGTGAATGCAGGGTCCGGGGAGAGCGGATATAGTGAATGCAGGGTCCGGGGAGAGCTGATATAGTGAATGCAGGGTCCGGGGAGAGCTGATATAGTGAATGCAGGGTCTGGGGAGAGCTGATATTGTGAATGCAGGGTCCGGGGAGACCGGATATAGTGAATGCAGGGTCCGGGGAGACCGGATATAGTGAATGCAGGGTCTGGGGAGACCGGATATAGTGAATGCAGGGTCTGGGGAGACCGGATATAGTGAATGCAGTGTCCGGGGAGGCCAGATATAGTGAATGCAGTGTCCGGGGAGGCCAGATATAGTGAATGCAGGGTCCGGGGAGAGCTGATATAGTGAATGCAGTGTCTGGGGAGACCAGATATAGTGAATGCAGGGTCCGGGGAGAGCTGATATAGTGAATGCAGTGTCTGGGGAGACCAGATATAGTGAATGCAGGGTCCGGGGAGAGCTGATATAGTGAATGCAGTGTCCGGGGAGGCCAGATAAAGTGAATGCGGGGTCCGGGGAGACCAGATATAGTGAATGCGGGGTCCGTGGAGATCGGATATAGTGAATGTAGGGTCCTGGGAGACCGGATATAGTGAATGCAATGTCCTGGGAGACCGGATATAGTGAATGCGGGGTCCGTGGAGAGCGGATATAGTGAATGCGGGGTCCAGGGAGAGCGGATATAGTGAATGCGGGGTCCGGGGAGACCGGATATAGTGAATGCAGGGTCCGGGGAGAGCGGATATAGTGAATGCAGGGTCCTTGGAGACTGGATATAGTGAATGCAGGGTCCAGGGAGACCAGATATAGTGAATGCAGGGTCCAGGGAGACCAGATATAGTGAATGCAGGGTCCAGGGAGAGCGGATATAGTGAATGCGGGGTCCGGGGAGACCGGATATAGTGAATGCAGGGTCCGGGGAGAGCGGATATAGTGAATGCAGGGTCCTTGGAGACTGGATATAGTGAATGCAGGGTCCAGGGAGAGCGGATATAGTGAATGCGGGGTCCGGGGAGAGTGGATATAGTGAATGCAGGGTCCTTGGAGACCGGATATAGTGAATGCAGGGTCCAGGGAGACCAGATATAGTGAATGCGGGGTCCGTGGAGAGCGGATATAGTGAATGCGGGGTCCGGGGAGAGCGGATATAGTGAATGCGGGGTCCGGGGAGAGCGGATATAGTGAATGCGGGGTCCGGGGAGACCGGATATAGTGAATGCGGGGTCCGGAGAGACCGGATATAGTGAATGCGGGGTCCGGGGAGAGCGGATATAGTGAATGTAGGGTCCTGGGAGACCGGATATAGTGAATGCAATGTCCTGGGAGACCGGATATAGTGAATGCGGGGTCCGTGGAGAGCGGATATAGTGAATGCGGGGTCCAGGGAGAGCGGATATAGTGAATGCGGGGTCCGGGGAGACCGGATATAGTGAATGCAGGGTCCGGGGAGAGCGGATATAGTGAATGCAGGGTCCTTGGAGACTGGATATAGTGAATGCAGGGTCCAGGGAGACCAGATATAGTGAATGCAGGGTCCAGGGAGACCAGATATAGTGAATGCAGGGTCCAGGGAGAGCGGATATAGTGAATGCGGGGTCCGGGGAGACCGGATATAGTGAATGCAGGGTCCGGGGAGAGCGGATATAGTGAATGCAGGGTCCGGGGAGACCGGATATAGTGAATGCAGGGTCCGGGGAGAGCGGATATAGTGAATGCAGGGTCCTTGGAGACTGGATATAGTGAATGCAGGGTCCAGGGAGAGCGGATATAGTGAATGCGGGGTCCGGGGAGAGTGGATATAGTGAATGCAGGGTCCTTGGAGACCGGATATAGTGAATGCAGGGTCCAGGGAGACCAGATATAGTGAATGCAGGGTCCTTGGAGACAAGATTTAGTGAATGCGGGGTCCTGGGAGAGCGGATATAGCGAATGCGGGGTCCGGGGAGAGCGGATATAGCAAATGCAGGGTCCGGGGTTTAGGAACACCTTAACTTTTTATCATCGAATTTATTAATTAATAATGGATCTGTTCGCTCTGTTTGCTGTCATCGAACTACACTGCTGTGAAGTGATATGGTCATTGTATTTACTCCTTAAGGCAGACTTTTTACCATGGAGGAACCCTTGAAGTCACTTTTTGGGTCTGATAGAACCCCTGACAATAATTTCTAAATCTACAGCTCACAGTGCATTAGCATCTTGGTCTCTGGGAAGAATATTCCTTACATTTGTGGTCACTGGAAAGGATGCCCCCCTTACAGATAGCTAAAAAAGATCAATGGTGTAAAGTGGTTGTAAACCTCAGACATGAAATAGGAACAAAGCATATCCCTTTATAGTGTGTACTTGTCTCAGAAGCACTAAGTGTAATTTCTGTCTGCTGCCTTGTTCCTCTGCTGTCAGAATGAATTACTTCTGACAAATTTTCCTGACATCAGGAGAAATATGGTGAGAGGGGAGGGAGCTCCAGCACACAGCCTGTGATTGACAGCCTCAGCTCTGTTCCTGTGTGCTGTGTGAAAAAGGGGGACTTTTCCTTCCCTCCAGTCAGCTATAAGAACTCTCTTTGCTGAGCTCTGCAGAGTGCAATGTCAGCTCCCCACCTCATGATTTCTGAAAGCTCAAGCAAACTTTATAAAATTCTGGACTTTGAATGGCTGTAGAAAAGAGAGGGCTGCAGATACACAGAAATGAAACAAATCCCCCTACGTAAGTTGTACCTGTTTATCACCTGAGGCCAGTCACTTCACTAGGTATATGTAAGGGTTTAGAACTGTAAGGCCATATTCGATCGGGGCGCTAGCGCCGGTGCAAATGACAACAGCAGGAAATCTGATTTCTGCAGCTGCATCAGCCACCTGTGAGCGGCTAACTGTGGCCCCCGAGCTTTGTACATTTCAGTGACAGGTCTATGGTGGCCGCAGCTATCCATGGCTGTCTGCAGAGCCTGCGGTGGAAGTTCACAAAGTGCTATCATTGAAATGTACAGATTTCTTTCCCCGCCGTCTTCCAAGAACTGGCCGAGTTGTTGTCCTCCTGGTCTCATGGTTCGGTAGAATCAATGCGATCCGTATGACCTATCTCCCTAAATTATTGGATTTATTTCGCGTTTTACCAGTTCAGGTTCCTTCGCATATATTGCGGATCCATCAGCCAAAACTTTTGTCCTTTATTTGGAGTTCTTCTCGACCCAGAATTAGTAAACCTATTTTATTTGCTCGAAAGAGTGAGGGGGGATTATCTGTCCCAAATCTCCAGTCCAGCTAATATCGCCCCCCTAGCTCATATTCATGCATCTCACCATTTCCCCTTGTGGGCTACTGTGGATGTGTTAGACTCCCATCCGATACCACTCTCTTCTTTACCGTGGCTTCCTTTTTCTCATCGTCCATCAACCCTTAGCCTGACGCTCTCGCTTCGTCTTTGGGACTCTATTAACCATTTCCATACCGGGCAATTTTCCCCCTTCCCTCCCAGGCCATTTTTCAGGTTTCAGGGCTCTCACACTTTGAATGACAATTGCGCGGTCATACAACATTGTACCCAAACTAAAATTTTAACATTTTCTTCACACAACTAGAGCTTTCTTTTGGTGGTATTTAATCACCGCTGGGGTTTTTATTTTTTGCTAAATTAACAAAAAAAGACCAAAAATTTGGGAAAAGAAAATGTTTTTCTTTGTTTCTGTTATAAAAGTTTACAAATAAATAATTGTTCTTCATAAATTTAGGCCGAGATGTATTCTGCTACATGTCTTTGGTGAAAATAACCCAAATTAGGATGTATTATTTAGTTTATAGGAAAGTTATAGAGTTCACAAACTATGGTATAGACCTGAAAATTGATCAATCCTGAAGTACTGACAGCCAATCTAATTTCTTGAGGTCCAAGAATGTCAGAACAGTACAGATATCCCCCAAATGTCAGAATAGTACAGATATCCCCCCAAATGTCAGGACAGTACAGATATCCCCCAAATGTCAGAACAGTACAGATATCCCCCAAATGTCAGAATAGTACAGATATCCCCCCAAATGTCAGGACAGTACAGATATCCCCCAAATGTCAGAACAGTACAGATATCCACCAAATGTCAGAATAGTACAGATATCCCCCAAATGTCAGAACAGTACAGATATCCCCCAAATGTCAGAACAGTACAGATATCCCCCAAATGTCAGGACAGTACAGATATCCCCCAAATGTCAGGACAGTACAGATATCCCCCAAATGTCAGGACAGTACAGATATCCCCCAAATGTCAGGACAGTACAGATATCCCCCAAATGTCAGAACGGTACAGATACCGGATGAATTTCATAATGGTCAATGAAAAATTGACGGCTGTACTGTTCGATACCCACTCAAAATTCCTGCGGGTATGGCGTCCCTGGCTGGATACAGCCCAGCCTTCAGCGTTACCTATAATGCTACCACCTCCCCCTCACTCCCCCTCTCTGTTGGGGTCCCTCAAGGCTCCGTCCTCGGGCCCCTTCTCTTCTCCATCTACACCTCCTCCCTTGGCCAACTCATACACTCCCACGGCTTCAACTACCACCTCTATGCCGACGACACACAAATCTATCTCTCAACCCCCCACCTCACCCCCTCAGTCTCTGCCTGAATCACACACCTACTGAGCGACATATCAGACTGGATGTCGCTCCACTTCCTTAAACTGAACCTCTCCAAAACCGAGTTTCTTGTCTTCCCCCCAGCCCGGACACCACCCCCCATTGACTTCTCCATCACATCCAACAACGCCACCATCAAACCCGCCCCCCAGGCCAGAGTACTTGGTGTCATTCTGGACTCCAACCTATCCTTCCAGCCCCAAGTCCAATCTTTAACAAACTCATGCAGACTCCACCTCCGCAACATCGCCAAAATCCGCACGTTCCTAACCCCAGAAACCACTAAACAGCTCATCCACTCCCTCATTATATCACGACTCGACTACTGCAACTCCCTCCTCACTGGCCTGCCTCGCCGCTGGCTATCCCCGCTTCAGTCCATCCTGAATACGGCTGCCAGACTCATTCACCTTTCCAACCGCTCCATCTCCGCCACCCCCCTCTGCCAATCCCTCCACTGGCTTCCGATTGATCAAATTAAAAATCCTAACGCTGACGTACAAAGCTGTCCACCATACTGCCCCGAACTACATCACCGACCTAATATCCAAGTACCGCCCAACACGCACACTCCGCTCCTCACAAGACCTCCTTCTCTCTAGTTCCCTGGTCTCCTCCTCCCATGCCCGCCTCCAGGACTTCTCCAGGGTGTCACCCATCCTCTGGAACTCCCTGCCCCAACCCATCAAATTATCACCTACTCTCCTCTCCTTTAGGCGCACCCTGAAAACCCATCTCTACAGGGAAGCCTACCCCACCCCCTGCTAACTTGCCGACCTCCTCCACTCTTCCTACCACTCCGTCCCCCACAGCTATCTCCTCCTGTACCACCATCCCCTCCCTCCTAGATTGTAAGCTCCAAAGAGCAGGGCCCTCGATCCCCTCATGTTTTGCATTGTATTGGTATTGTTCTGTCACATGTTCTGTCCCCCTTTGTAATGTACAGCACTGAGCGAACTGTCGACGCTTTATAAATACTGTATAATAATAATTTGACCAGTCCCTTCTGTCGATATGAGGATCGATTCTGCCGCGGCTGCCCTGGAGCCCTTTTGTGATTGTCCCTGTCTTTTTTCTCTTTTTTTTTTTTTTTTTAGTGTTTGTCCTCGTCTTCTCATTGATTGCCTCTCTCTATTCTTCTGACCACTCTGTCCTTATGCCAATTGTAATGATTGTGTTCATTGCTTTGAGTGCTACATCTGCAATATTACCTAGGCAGCCCGGACTCCATTGATAGCCCAATGTCTGTAATATATTGGAATATGTATTAACCTCTGGAAAGGCTTCCCTTCATGCCTCTCCTGTTTTCTATGCGCTGATATAGCAAAAACTTCTCTTAAAGTTTGCATTGTCATTGACCTCCAATTGTTTGCTCATTATTTCCCCCTCACTCTCCTTTTTCTTTTTTTTTTTTCTCTCCCCCCCCCCCCCCCTTCCCTGTCTTCTTTTTCAAGGCACTTAAAAAAAATGACCGTATTTTTCGCTCCATAAGTTTTAGAGGCTGAAAACAGGAAAAAAATATTCTGAACTAATGGACTGCAGACATAGTACAGGAGATGACCAGAGACTGCAGACATAGTACAGGAGATGACCAGAGACTGCGGACACAGTACAGGGATGACCAGAGACTGCGGACATACTACAGGAGATGACCAGAGACTGCGGACACAGTACAGGAGATGACCAGAGACTGCAGACATAGTACAGGAGATGACCAGAGACTGCAGACATAGTACAGGAGATGACCAGAGACTGCGGACACAGTGCAGGAGATGACCAGAGACTGCGGACATAGTACAGGAGATGACCAGAGACTGCGGACACGGTACAGGGGATGACCAGAGACTGCGGACATGGTACAGGAGATGACCAGAGACTGCGGACATAGTACAGGAGATGACCAGAGACTGCGGACACAGTACAGGAGATGACCAGAGACTGCGGACACAGTACAGGAGATGACCAGAGACTGCGGACACAGTACAGGGGATGACCAGAGACTGCGGACATAGTACAGGAGATGACCAGAGACTGCGGACACAGTACAGGAGATGACCAGAACTGCGGACACAGTACAGGAGATGACCAGAGACTGCGGACATAGTACAGGAGATAACCAGAGACTGCAAACACAGTACAGGAGATGACCAGAGACTGCGGACACAGTACAGGGGATGACCAGAGACTGCGGACACAGTACAGGAGATGACCAGAGACTGCGGACACAGTACAGGGGATGACCAGAGACTGCGGACACAGTACTGGAGATGACTGCTGACCTTTGGGGAGGGGGGGGAGCAGGTACCTGAATTTGACAGGTACCCGCTCTTACTTCCACGGAGTTGTTCTTTGATCTTACCTGTTCCTCTATCCAGCGGCGCGCTGTCTTCCCGGCTTCTGTAGTGTCGGCGCTCGGCTTGACAGCCGGGTGCCCAGTGCGCATGAGCGAGAAGCGCTGCGCTTTGTGATTGGTCCGGCGGCTTCTGGGATCTGTCATGTGTCCCAGGTGCTGCCTTACCATTCACAAAGAGCACCGCTTCTTGCGCATGCGCACTTGGGACCCGGCTGTCACGCACACTACAGAAGCCGGGAAGACAGCGCGCCGCTGGATAGAGGAACAGGTAAGGTCCCACTGCAAAGCTGAGCGGCCGGCCTGGTATTCTGACACGGTGGCGGTGGAAATACCGGACCGGCCGCTCCATATTCGCTCCATAAGACGCACTGACATTTTCCCCCCTTTTTGGGGGGGAAAAAGTGCGTCTTATGAAGCGAAAAATACGGTAGTTTAGGCTTATGCTCCTAACAGTACATACTCTGAAATATTTCTCAAATGCCCTGTTAGTCGCATATGTTTTGGTCAATGTATATTCTTCTCGAATGTTTGTTTTATCTCTGCTTATTCTATAATAAAATCCTTTGTAAAAGAAATGTACATATTCCTGCAGCTGTCATTCCCACCGGCGCTAGTTGCCCATGTGAATGTAGCCTGAATGTTTTGCTGTTGTGCCGCTTGTCCTTTTTATTTCACCCGTTTTTTCTTCTTCCTTTCTGCTTTTAGGTGGACGTGGATAAGTCTGGAGAGATGCGTCTCATAGAATTAGACGAATCCCACAAGAGCGAGCACACAGTGTTTATAACACCACCAGAGATTCCTCACTTACCCAATGGAGAGGAGCACCCAAAGAAATACAGGTAAGGGGCAAAGGATTCTGCCAAATGACCTGTATGCTGGGGATTGCCTTCAGAAGAGTCTACGTGCGTTCCAGTTGGGGTGTTCATATATGATAACATGCAGACCAGGGGCGGACTGACCATTCGAGCACTCGGGCACTGCCCGAGGGCCCGGGGTCAATAGGGGGCCCCATGAAATGCCTGTTACCTTTTTATAGACTTTTTTTGGGTGTGCTTTGAGTGTGGGCAAGGACACAGGGGCCCCATGATCCCCTATTGCCCGGGGGCCCCATGAGTTGTCAGTCCGCCCCTGATGCAGACAAGTTCTCACCTTGCATAGTGCCCTGTGATTTTCTTTCACTCTTTGTGATAATGATCACCAGACAGAAAGAGAGGATAGTTCTCAGGGCAGCTCAGTGGCTAAATGGTTAGCACTTCCGCCTGGCAGTACTAGGGTCGTTGGTTCAAATCCCAACCACAAGTCCACCTGCATGGAGTCTGCATGTTCTCCCTGTGCCTGTGTGGGTTTCCCCTCACAATCCAAAGACATGCTGGTAGGTTAATTGTCTCCTGTCTAAATTGTCCCTAGTATGTGTATGTATGAATGTGAGTTAGGGACCTTAGATTGTACGCCCCTTGAGGGTTAGGGACTGATGTGAATGTACAATATATATGTAAATTGATGGCACTGTACAAGTACCTGTAATAAATAATTATCCCTAACAGGTGTACACATAGTTCTGCAGACCTGAATTCAGCTGATGTTGGCTGATGTCACTCAGCCAGTCTAGGCACTGAAGGAATCCCGACTTTAATGTCAGGATCCACCCAAATCTCTGACCGGCAACTGGCTCAGCCTCTCAGCTTGCTACTTAGAGCCTGAGCTAGCCACTTCCACCCCAGCCTGGTACTTCAGTGAGCACTGGAGGGGCAGAGCAGAGAGTAGTGACTGGCAGTCACTGCTGTGTACTCGCTGGCGACTGAGAACTGAGTGATCAGTGGTCTGATTGTTCAGTTCTCGGTCTTAGAGGTGGCACGGGACAGATGCAGCATTAGATCGAGTGTGTATGTAACTTTTTTGGTTTTGTATCTTTTTTTTTAATACAGAACTTCTCTTTAAGTCACTTCTGTAGTGTTTGGGAACATTTTGGAAACCCCTTTTGGATTATGAGTCCTGAGAATACATTTGGAAGGATCTACACAGTCTTTGTATTAGGAGAGGCATTGTAGGTGGTCTTCATCAGTCTAGGAATTATGGTTCATTGCCTGGCAATTCTGAGGAATTATTAGCACATGGTGTGTGACTGCCAAGATTTCACTATAATAACTGGGTTCATGCCGGTGCAGTCTCTGCCAGTTTTTCTTTTTTTTTCTTTTTTTTTGTAGATCATATTTTTTAATGCCAAGTTTCTTTTTTTACCAGTTTACTTTTGTCATTTTTTTTGTTTACCAATGTTAGTCTGGTTGTGTGTCCTTTTGTGTGAGATGACTAGAATTAATAGACTGCACCCATGCAGAGGTTTTGTGAGCCTGTGAGGTTTTTTTTTAGGGTTAATTAGTTATAGGTAAAGTGATCCTTATGCAGGCCATAGATGGGGAGAAAACCGGCCGATTTTTCTTTAAAAAAACGAAAAATTGGTCGTTCAAGCGTCCGCCTTTACCAGGAACGGTAAAAAAAATCGGCCGATTTTCATCCCGTCTACAGCCGGCAAAAAGTATCCCTGCAGAGAGCTCAGCTATTTCTTTGACATTTATAACGGTTGCAACAATGTATCTATTTGTATCCATTTCGGATACAGATGTTTTTATTCGGAAACAAATAGATACATTGTTGCAACCGCTATAAATGTCAAAGCACTGTCAAAGAAATAGCGGAGCTCTCTGCAGGGACACTTTTTGCCAGACTGGAATTCTTCTTCTTCTTCATCCTCTTCTTCTTCTTCATCCTCTTCTTCTTCATCCTCTTCTTCTTCTTCTTCCTCTTCCTCTTCTTCATGCTCTTCTTCATCCTCTTCTTCTTCATCCTCTTCTTCTTCATCCTCTTCTTCCTCTTCTTTATCCTCTTCTTCTTCTTCATCCTCTTCTTCTTCTTTTTTTCTTCTTCTTCTTCTTTTTTTCTTCTTCTTCTTCTTTTTTTCTTCTTCTTCATCCTCTACTTCCTCTTCTTCTTCATCCTCTACTTCCTCTTCTTCTTCATCCTCTTCTTCTTTTTGTCTTCTTCATTTTGTCTTACTCTTGCAGGTCACTGCTCATGCGCAGATTTTTTATCGGTAAAAAGATCAGCCGATTTGCCTATAATTGCCGCGAAAATCGGCCAATCGGCAAAATCGGTCGATCTTTTTCCAACTTTACCGATAAAAAAAATCTGCCAAAACACCGAAGAACGGCCGAACAATTAACCCACTAACGATCCGAAAATCGGGCGATTTTATTTTCGGAAGAAAAATCGGCCGATTTTCGATCCATCTATGGCCTGCATTAGGGTTTGTTCAGTGATTAAGCCATATTTAAGCAATACCATTAGCGGCTACCATTTTGGACTTGTTTTTATATCCTTCCCTCAGACTTTTTCTATACATATCAGTAGTTGGGAAAAATGTTTTAAAAATTTGTGTATATAAATGTATGTGTGTGTGTATGTGTGTGTGTGTGTATATATATATGTGTGTATATGTGTGTGTATGTGTGTGTGTGTATATGTGTGTGTATGTGTGTGTGTGTATATATATGTGTATGTGTGTGTGTGTATATATATGTGTGTGTGTATGTGTGTGTGTGTGTGTGTGTATATATATATTGGTCAGAGACATTCACACCAGTGGCCTGCTGGAGGTCATTTTGTAGGGCTCTGGCAGCGCTCATCCTGTTCCTCCTTGCACAAAGGAGCAGATACCGGTCCTGCTGATGGGTTAAGGACCTTCTACGACCCTGTCCAGCTCTCCTAGAGTAACTGCCTGTCTCCTGGAATCTCCTCCATGCTCTTGAGACTGTGCTGGGAGACACAGCAAACCTTCTGGCAATGGCACACATTGATGTGATATCCTGGAGGAGTTGGACTGCCTGTGCAACCTCTGTAGGGTCCAGGTATCATCTCATGCTACCAGTAGTGACACTGACCCTAGCCAAATGCAAAACTAGTGAACAACAGACAGAAAAGATCAGTAGGGAAAAAAAAGTCAGTGGCTGCCTCCTGTAAAACCATTCCTGTTTTGGGGGTCATCTCATTGTTGCCCATCTAGTGCACCTGTTGTTAATTTCATTAATACCAAAGCAGCTGAAGCTGATTACCATCCCCCTCTGCTACTTAACTGACCAGATCAATATCCCAGGAGTTGATGCTAGACTCTGATTAAAAAGGGTTCCTTTAATTTTTTCTAGCCGTGTATAATTGTATTATATTTTACTTTTTAATTAATGTCATGAATTTAAATGAATATGAATTTAAAAAATGGACAGAAAATAAAATGACATTTTATATATACTGTATATTATCATACTTAGCTAGGTGGATGTAGCATCACTCTCTGCATCTGTCCCCTGCCGGCATTAAGGGTGAGAATTTGGCGATCACATGACCGATGATCGCTGAGTTCTCACTGCTGCTGCTCAACACTGCGGCTCGCTGAGAGGCTGAGCCAGATGCCGATGCACACTATGGGGTGGATCCCAACCATATGGACATGATCCTTCCCTTGCCTGGACCAGCTCTGTGACGTCAGCTGACAAGATGGCTGTCAACTGAAAACTGGTCACAGAAGTGTAGAACAAACTGCACTCCTGCAATCCACAGGAGACGTGCAACCAACAGAGCTTTGGCTGTACCTCTCCTTTTAAATAGAGGACTTTTTGCATTGAAGGCAATGGGATGCAATTTTGCATTGACGTTAGTATGGGGACTTTTTGCATTGAAGTCAATAGGGGGCATTTTTTATCAAAGTCAATGGGACGTGGTTTTGCATTGAAGTCAGTGGGTCGTGGTTTTGCATTGAAGTCAATGGGACATGATTTTTCATTGAAGTTTGATTTTTCATCAGTTATCATTATAGGCACCTTTTTTTTTTTTCTATCGTCGAAGTGCCAATAACCTTTTTTTTGGCTGATCATTTTTGGTGGCCAATATATCGGGTAGAGACTTATCCTTCCATCGTACTGAGGAGCAATTGTACGATCACTTGGGCCTACACAGTCCAGCACCAAATTCAATCTGCTGGTATAATATTTGGTTTGGGTGAAGCAGTGTACCCAGAGCAGACTCCCATAAAGATGAGCAGAGGAGTATAAAAGTCTCCACACACATTGATCCCAGGATCTTGGTAATGGAAGCTCAGCAGTGCTAACAAATTTATTGTTTTTCTTTTAGTTACAATGGTTTCCCCGTCCTCACTTTGGAACTTTTTGACACTCCGGATGGGCTCCTGAAAAACCACAGACTTTTCCCTAAAGTCTCAGCTCCCAGCAGTCCATCTCCAATGTTCAGGAGAACAAAACAGGTAAAATATCAATGTATCAAACTGAAAATAAATAAATATATATATATATATATATATATATTTATGGGCAGCACAGTGGTTAAATGGGTAGCACTTCCGCCTAGCAGTACTCGGGTCGCTGGGTCAAATCCCGACCACGGCACCACCTGCCTGGAGTTTGCATGTTCTCCCTGTGCCTGTGTGGGTTTCCTCCGGGTACTCCGGTTACCTCCCACACTCCAAAGACATGCTGGTAGGTGAATTGGCTCCTGTATAAATTGTCCCTAGTATGTGTATGTATGAATGTGAGTTAGGGGCCTTAGATTGTACGCCCCTTGAGGGTTAGGGACTGATGTGAATGTACAATATATATGTAAATTGATGGCACTGTACAAGTACCTGATATAGATATATATATATATATATATATAAAAAAAAAAATATATATATATATATATATATATATATATATATATATATATATATAAAATCTTTTCTTTTTCTTTTTTTTTTTTTTTATAGAATAAAGTTATGGGTGTTGCAATTTTTTTTTTATCACAGTGTTTGTGCAATGGTTTTTCACACATTTTTCTGGAAAAAAATACACTTTTTATTGCACACAAACACAATATAATACCCGATTTTATGGTACAATCATACAATTAAAGATGATGTTACACAGAGTCAGTAGATACCTTACATGTCACGCTTTAAAATTGTGTATGCCTGTGGAATGGCGCCAAACTACGGTATTTAAAAATCTCTATAGGTGGCGCTTTAAATGCTTTTACAGGTTACCAGTTTATAGTTACATAGGAGCACTAGAATTATTGCTCTTGCTGTGCCATTCACAACGACACCTCACAAGTGTGGTGCGATCACCATTTACATATGCGTGCAGGACTTGCATATGCATTAGCATTTGCGTGTAAGCCTGGGGGGGGGGGGGTTTAAATTTTATTTTTTAATTGTACACAGTATACAGTATATATACAGCCCGCTGGATGTGCAGTAATGTACATACAGTATACCGCGCTGAGCCAAGATGGCTCAAAACAAATGTCCCTATGACAGATTAATCTGTCAGCCCGCTGGATGTGCGGTATATACAGTATACTGAGCCAAGCGGTTTCAAAACGTACCGGTACGTCCCTACGGTAATCAGATTGCTGGATATGTGTATGCACAGTAGCTGAGGCTACATACAGTATACGCTGGGCCAATCATGGCGAGTGATGTATTCTACTAATGAATACAAAGCCTGCTTGGATTGGTTGAGGTTGTGACATCATCAGTCCACCTCTCTGACTCAGCCAATCCGAGCAGGCTTTGTATTCATTAGTAGAATGTATCGCTCGCCGTGATTGGCCCAGTGTATACTATATGTAGCCGCAGCTACCGTACATACACGCATCCAGCGGGCTGATTACAGTAGGGACGTACCGGTACGTTTTGAAACCGCTTGGCTCAGCGCAGTATTCTGTATATACCGCACATCCAGCGGGCTGACAGATTAATCTGTCATAGGGATATTTGTTTTGAGCCAGCTTGGCTCAGCGCGGTATACTGTATGTACATTATTGCACATCCGGCCAGCTTGGCTCAGCGCGGTATACTGTATGTACATTACTGCACATCCGGCCAGCTTGGCTCAGCGCGGTATACTGTATGTACATTACTGCACATCCGGCCAGCTTGGCTCAGCGCGGTATACTGTATGTAGCCGAAGCGACCGTATTACCGCACATCCAGCCAGCTTGACCCAAACAAACTCAAGTTTCACATTTTATACCCCGCGTATAAGACGACCCCCAATTTTTGGGGTATATTTTTAATTATAAAAAGTAGTCTTCTACGCCAGAAAATACAGTATATTAAAAATAGCCTTCAAATCTGATTGGCTGCTGTGGACAACATTTTCACTTTTATATCTGCACAGCTTTTTATAAGTGGGCCAGTGAGATTTGGGTGGTCCTGTTTTAAGTTTGTGTGTAGAGATGAATCAGCTGCTGTTTTAACCTTTTGCAGGAGATCAGGTCAGCTCATAAAATAGCCAAGCAGTACTCGTCCATCCCCCAGATGTGGTCCAGATGTCTGCTGAGGCATTGCTATGGCTTGTGGTTCATCTGCCTGCCCGCGTATGTTAAAGTCTGCCACTCCAAAGTGAGAGCGCTGCGCACTGCCTACGATGTGCTGAGGAAGATGCATGTCAAGAAGATCGACTCTCCTGATGAGGTAAGGAAAGAGAGTACCTGGCTCCCTGATGCTGCATGAACACCTGATACTTTATCAAATGTTGTCCTCTTTTGTACAAAATTTTAGTTTTTTTTTTTTTTTATAACTTAGTTTTTTTACCCTAATGTGTTCTATGCATTAACCACTTCCTGTCCGGCTCATGTATATAAACGGCCGGATGGGAGCAGTGCAGGGGCGGGTGGCCGTTTATAAACAGCCTCCCCGCCCCCTGCTTGTGCGCACTCCCTGGGAGCGCGCATCACCGCAATCCAGTGCCCGCTGTGTCCTCCAGACACAGTGGAACACCAATCATCATACGGGCCCTCTGTGCGGGGTCCCGATCATATGATCACTAATTGGCCAATCAGTGATCACATGCAGAGTAGTAAGCAAGATGTCACTTCTGACATCATTGCTTACTACGTGTGAAATCTGTGAAGGATCACAGAGGTCACATGGTACAGGGCTATTCACAACAGCCTTGTAGCATGTGACAAGCTGTGACCAATCACAGCTCACACAGTATTTCTCAATGGCTGCAAGAATGCAGCCAGAGAAAAGGAGAAATGATTGCTTTTACAGCCTTTATGGGTGTAAAAGCAATCAGTGTAAAATAAAAAAATCTTCATAACCCCCACAAGCAGTACAGTGTCACTATGGTGACGCTGTACTGCTAGGGTGACAGCATGTAAACAAAAAAACAAATACTAATATAAAAAAATAAAATAAAAATGTAAACAAAATTTTTTTTGAATTATAATTCTTGGTTATAAACTAATTTTGGGTTATTTTATTATTTTTTTTTACTAAAAAGATAACTGAATAAATTTTGGCCAGGATTTATGAAGAAAGATTATTTGCTAAATTTTATAAGAAAAACACCTTTTTTCAACATTTTTGGACATTTTCATTTATATAGCAAAAAAAATTAAAATCCCAGTGGTGAATAAATACCACCAAAATAAAGTTTTATCTGTCTCAAAAAAATGCTAAAAATTTCATGTGGGTACAGTGTTGCATGACCGCGCAATTGTCATTCAAAGTGTGATAGCGCTGAAAGCTGAAAATTGGCCTGGACAGGAAGGGGGGTGAAAGTGTACGGACTGGAAGGGGGTGAAAGTGTCTGGACAGGAAGGGGGTGAAAGTGTCCAGACTGGAAGGGGGGGAAAGTGTCCGGACTGGAAGGGGGGGGAAGTGTCCGGACTGGAAGGGGGGGGAAGTGTCCGGACTGGAAGGGGGTGAAAGTGTCCGGACTGGAAGGGGGGAAAGTGTCCGGACTGGAAGGGGGGGAAAGTGTCCGGACTGGAAGGGGGTGAAAGTGTCCGGACCGGAAGGGGGGGAAAGTGTCCGGACAGGAAGGGGGGGGGGGGAAGTGTCAGGACTGGAAGGGGGTGAAAGTGTCCGGACTGGAAGGGGGTGAAAGTGTCCGGACAGGAAGGGGGGGAAAGTGTCCGGACTGGAAGGGGGGGGAAGTGTCCGGACTGGAAGGGGGGGGAAGTGTCCGGACTGGAAGAGGGGGGAAGTGTCCGGACTGGAAGGGGGGGAAAGTGTCCGGATTGGAATGGGGGGAAAGTGTCCTTACTGGAAGGGGGTGAAAGTGTCCGGACTGGAAGGGGGTGAAAGTGTCCGGACTGGAAGGGGGTGAAAGTGTCCGGACTGGAAGGGGGGGAAAGTGTCCGCACTGGAAGGGGGGGAAAGTGTTTGGACCGGAAGGGGGGGAAAGTGTCCGGACAGGAAGGGGGGGGGGGGAAGTGTCAGGACTCGAAGGGGGGGAAAGTGTCCGGACTGGAAGGGGGTGAAAGTGTCCGGACTGGAAGGGGGGGAAAGTGTCCGGACTGGAAGGGGGGGAAAGTGTTTGGACCAATAGGGGGGGAAAGTGTCCGGACAGGAAGGGGGGGGGGAAGTGTCAGGACTCGAAGGGGGGGAAAGTGTCCGGACTGGAAGGGGGTGAAAGTGTCCGGACTGGAAGGGGGGTGAAAGTGTCCGGACTGGAAGGGGGGGAAAGTGTCCGGACTGGAAGGGGGGGAAAGTGTCTGGACTGGAAGGGGGGGAAAGTGTCTGGACTGGAAGGGGGGGGAAGTGACTGGACTGGAAGGGGGGGAAAGTGTCCGGACTGGAAGGGGGGGAAAGTGCCAGTCCGGACTGGAAGGGGGGGAAAGTGTCCGGATTGGAATGGGGGGAAAGTGTCCGGACTGGAAGGGGGTGAAAATGTCCGGACTGGAAGGGGGTGAAAGTGTCCGGACTGGAAGGGGGTGAAAGTGTCCGGACTGGAAGGGGGGGAAAGTGTTTGGACCGGAAGGGGGGGAAAGTGTCCGGACAGGAAGGCGGGGGGGGGAAGTGTCAGGACTCGAAGGGGGGGAAAGTGTCCGGACTGGAAGGGGGTGAAAGTGTCCGGACTGGAAGGGGTGGAAAGTGTCCGGACTGGAAGGGGGGGAAAGTGTCCGGACTGGAAGGGGGGGAAAGTGTCCGGACTGGAAGGGGGGGAAACTGTCCGGACTGGAAGGGGGGGAAAGTGTCCGGACTGGAAGGGGGGGAAAGTGTCCGGACTGGAAGGGGGGGGAAGTGACTGGACTGGAAGGGGGGGAAAGTGACTGGACTGGAAGGGGGGGAAAGTGTCCGGACTGGAAGGGGGGGAAAGTGTCCGGACTGGAAGGGGGGGGAAGTGACTGGACTGGAAGGGGGGGAAAGTGTATGGACTGTACTAAATCAGGAGCGCACTGCTGTCTGCCTAAAATGTTGGAGGTCAGAAAAGACTGGTTTCTGGTTGGCGCATCTGTCTGGTTGTAAAAGCAACTAAATATTTTTGTGCACCATTCATGCGTTTTGTTGGATTTTTTTATTGTAGTTATTTGTATACCTGCATCTTCCAGAAATACTTTTACACATTTTGTACATATTTGTGTGTGGCAGGTCTGCTATCGTGTACTCATGCAGCTGTGTGGCCAGTATGGGCAGCCTGTCCTTGCTGTCAAAGTTCTGTTTGAAATGAAGAAAGCCGGAGTTCAACCAAACGCAATCACTTATGGCTATTATAATAAGGTAAGTGGGCCTTGGAGCAGCTACATCATAGAAAGCTGCTACTTTTTTGCAACTTTTCATAGAAGCATTTTTTTCCAAAATGAAATGGTAAATGAATGTACTGTATGTGTTATGAAAATGACAAATTTACTTAAAGTGGGACTTTGTTTAGAAAATGAAGTCCTTCTAGGTCACTTCAGGCTGGCCCCTTTTGCAGGTATTGCTTCAGTATCTCACAGAAGTGAGTCCCCCCCCTCACATTTTTGTAAATATTTGATTCTATCTTTTTATGTGACAACACTGAAGAAATGACACTTTGCTACAATGTGACGTAGTCAGTGTACAGCTTGTATAACATGTAAATTTGCTGTCCCCTCAAAATAATTCAACACACCGCCATTAATGTCTAAACCGCTGGCAACAAAAGTGAGTCCACCCCTAAGTGACAAGGTCCAAATTGGGCCCAAAGTGTCAATATTTTGTGTGGCCGCCATTATTTTCTAGCTCTGCCTTAACCCTCTCGGGCATGGAGGTCACCAGAGCTTCACAGGTTGCCACTGGAGTCCTCTTCCACTCCTCCATGATGACATCACGGAGCTGGTGGATGTTAGAGACCTTGCGCTCTTCCACCTTCCGTTTGAGGATGCCCCACAAATGCTCAGTATGGTTTAGGTCTGGAGACATGCTTGGCCAGACCATCACCTTCACCCTCAGCTTCTTTAGCAAAGCAGTGGTGGTCTTGGAGGTGTGTTTGGGGTCGTTATCATGTTGGAATACTGCCCTGTGGCCCAGTCTCCGAAGGGAGGGGATCATGCTCTGCTTCAGTATGTCACAGTACATGTTGGCATTCATGGTTCCCTCAATGAAATGTAGCCCCCCAGTGCCGGCAGCACTCATGCAGCCCCAGACCATGACACTCCCACCACCATGCTTGACTGTAGGCAACACACACTTGTCTTTGTACTCCTCACCTGGTTGCCGCCACACACGCTTGACACCATCTGAACCAAATCAGTTGATCTTGGTGTCATCAGACCACAGGAGACGGTTCTAGTAATCCATGTCCTTAGTCTGCTTGTCTTCAGCAAACTGTTTGCGGACTTTCTTGTGCATCATCTTTAGAAGAGGCTTCCTTCTGGGATGACAGCCATGCAGAACAATTTGATGCAGTGTGCGGCGTAGGGTCTGAGCACTGACAGGCTGACCCCCCCACCCCTTCAACCTCTGCAGCAATGCTGGCAGCACTTATATATCTATTTCCCAAAGACAACCTCTGGATATGACGCTGAGCACGTGCACTCAACTTCTTTGGTCAACCATGGTGAGGCCCATTCTGAGTGGAACCTGTCCTGTTAAACCGCTGTATGGTCTTGGCCACTGTGCTGCAGCTCAGTTTCAGGGTCTTGGCAATCTTCTTATAGCCTAGGCCATCTTTATGTAGAGGAACAATTCTTTTTTTCAGATCCTCAGAGAGTTCTTTGCCATGAGGTGCCATGTTGAACTACCAGTGACCGGTATGAGAGAGTGAGAGCGATAACACCAAATGTAACACACCCGCTCCCCATTCACCCCGAGATCTTGTAACACTAAGGAGTCACATGACACTGGGGAGGGAAAATGGCTAATTGGTCCCAATTTGGACCTTGTCACTTAGGGGTGGACTCACTTTTGTTGCCAGCGGTTTAGACATTAATGGCGGTGTGTTGAGTTATTTTGAGAGGACAGCAAATTTACATGTTATACAAGCTGTACAATGACTACGTCACATTGTAGCAAAGTGTCATTTCTTCAGTGTTGTCACATGAAAAGATAGAATCGAAGATTTACAAAAATGTGAGGGGGGGACTCACTTCTGGGAGATACTGTGTGTGTGTGTGTGTGTGTGTGTATATATATATATATATATATATATATATATATATATATATATATATATACACATTGTATACAGTCCGGGGGAGGGGTAGACTCGCTTCTGGGAGATACTGTATGTAAAACATTAAAAATATTTTCTATATACTGTTTAAAATCCAGTAATACACTGCCTCACCCTGCTCTGCACATGCTCTCTATTTTTAGACACACTGCCAAATTTGTAGAGGCCGATCTGCTGACATCCTAAAGGTTTACTGTTGCTCAGGGGCTCTGGGCTTCATTAAAATGGCAGCCTCCGGCAAGAAGAAACAGGATGTGGAATGTATGTCCCCTACTAAAGAACATAATTTTTTATTCAAGCGGAGCTCCACCCAAAAGGGGAAGTTCTGCTTTAAGCCTTTGCCCCCCGATCCCCATTAAGGATTGGCACCTTTGGGGAGCAGGTACTTGAATTTGACAGGTACCCGCTCCCACTGCGATTCCCTAAGGCGATTGGAAGCGGAAGTTGTCCTCCACCCCACCCCCCCTCCCCGTAGTCTTCTGGAACACGTGACAGGTCCCAGAAGACTACGGGGCCATTCACAAAGCGCAGTGCTTCTCGCGCATGTGCAGTGGGCACTCTGCTGTGAAGCCGCAATCTGTCACAGCTGGGTGTCCACACTGAAGATGCCGGCGTTGGGGAGAAAAGATGGCCGGTGAAACCAGCCGTGGTGAGGACACCACTGGACCGAGGGACAGGGAAGTGTCTGTATTTTAAAAGACAGCAGCTACGGGGTTTTTTTTTTTTTCAACTGGAACTCCACTTTATGGGTATGTCATACGGACCTGACAGCGGGCGGGGGATTTACACA
Source organism: Staurois parvus (assembly GCF_062004578.1). NCBI lineage: Eukaryota > Metazoa > Chordata > Amphibia > Anura > Ranidae > Staurois > Staurois parvus. Next base: position 280,870 of record NW_028318561.1, on the reverse strand, counting down.
CAATCCGGTGGCTGCAGCCACCGGGATTGTGTCTAAAACTGACAGGCAGACTCCTGGTAGAAGCATTCGGGTGGCTGCAGTGCCGCCTAATTGCTTCCACAGCCCCTGGGAACGTTCCCCCCAAAGGAGCACCCACCATGTAATCTTAGTTCCACTTGCCCATCTGCAGGCCCGGTGCTGACATGGTGGGTGCCGACGGGTGTAGAGGAGAGCGGATGCATGTCCACTCTCCTCCCCTTCTTACTGTGACCCGGAAAGCGGCGTGTATGACGTCACTTTCTGGTCACCGCTGTCCCTTTCCTGAGCTAGAATAGCTAGAGAGAGATGTATTGCAATGCGATCTGCATTGCAATACAGTTCAGTCCATATATATTTGGGCACAATTTTAGTTTTTTTCAGGAAATTTACCAAAACATATTCAAGCTATAGTTCTATAATGGATATAGACTGAAAGTGCACATTCTCAGGTTTAATTTGAGGGTATGTACATCCTAATTGGAGGAAGGATTTAGGAATTACAGCTCTTAAGAGTAGCCATCCCCCTTTGTCAAGGGACCAAAAGTAATTGGACAATTGAATCAAAAGCTGTTTCATGGCCAGGTTTGGGCTACTCCTTCGTTATTTCTTCATCAATTAAGCAGGTAAAAGGTCTGGAGTTGATTCTAAGTGTGGTATTTACATTTGGAATCTTTTGCTGTGAACCTACACCATGCGTTCAAAAGAAAAAAAAATCTTTTGTGTGCTCACTTTGATGTAAGGAGCAGTGAGAAAGTAATGCACTTTCTTCAGAAATGCAAGAAAAAGCACTTCTGCCACAAACAGAGCACGGATTACCATGGCACAGCCACTCTGAAGATCATGACATGGTGATCACCTGCCATCCACTGATCACGGGGTGCAATGCTTTGCAGACATCTATATAAAAATGATAAATACATTTTTTTCCCTGCAAAAATGGGCATTTAAATATTATACATATAAATATATATATATATATATATATATATAAAAACATATATAAGGTGCAGTGCTATAATAGTAAAAATGGCATATATAACATATTATAATATAAATAAAGTGCAAATGTCAAATCACACTGCGGTGAGGTTAAGTGAGATAACAAGTCCCAAAATAGGTCAAACGTGGGGATCCAATAGATCCTAGTAGGTGCGTGGGATGAGTTCTATGTATCACATGGTGAATCTAGGGTAAAAATTGCGCACTCACCAGAAGTGCGTAAAAAAACCGCATGTAAGATTTTTTTATTTATTTCTGTATGATCATCCAAACACAACTGCCCTGTAGTTTGGCCAACTACAGGGTGGTTGTGTTTGGATGATCATACAGAAATTCCTCCCTGTCAGCTGCAGCGAGGAGGAGGGGGCGGGGACTCCGAGGCTGTTATGAGTCCTCACTTGCAGAATCTGCTCTAAAAGGGGACCCCGGATGGTGACACGCCTGAGACACGTATATGAAATTTGAAGTATTTACCCAAGTTGCGATTGGAAGGTGTATGATCCTGTCCCTATCTTGGCAATTGATGACCGCTATCCGATACCACAGGATAAATCTTACATGCGTTTTTTTGACGCACTTCTGGTGAGTGCGCAATTTTTACCCTAGATTCACCGTGTGATACATAGAATCTCATCCCACGCACCTACTAGGATCTATTGGATCCCCACGTTTGACCTATTTTGGGACTTTTCATCTCACTTGTCAAATCACACTGCGGTGAGGTTATTTGCACTTTATTTATATTATAATATGTTATATATGCCATTTTTACTATTATAGCGCTGCACCTTATATATGTTTTTTATATATATTTATATGTACTTTATTGGAAGGTTCTCTCTTGGTTACCTTTTGGTGTTCTAGCCGCTGTCCTTTGAGATCCTCGGATAGCGCTCGCATATTATCTTTTTATTATTTAAATATTATAAATTTGAAAAAAATGTATTTCCCATGTTTAGAAAAAAAAAATTGGCAAAACAGATGCATAGTGTTTGGAAATGAAACGCTTACACACAGGAACCCCCGACCTTTACAGCTATGCTAAACTTTAGCGCAAGTTCCTGTATAGGTTTTATGAATCCTTTGAAAAAGTAGATTACTTATTGGAACAGTATGTATGCAACGCTTATGTTACCCCAGTGTCGGACCATATAGCCCACCTAACCACCTGCCCCCTGGACCCCGTTCCCTCACAAATACTACGGTCACCCTCTGGCTCTGTCCTTCATTCTTTAACTCATATCGTCAATCTCTCACTTTCTACTGGCATCTTCCACAACTTTCTAAAACACACGCTAGTCACCCCCATACTTAAAAAGGACTCACTGGACCCCACCAATCTTAGCAACCTAAGACCCCTCTCACTCCTTTTTGCCTCCAAACAGCTTGAACATCTAGTCTACACCCGGCTGAGCTGCCACCTCATTCAGAATAACCATCTCGAATTCCTTCAGTCTGGATTTCACCCACAACACTCCACAAAACTGCTCTCCTAAAACTCCCAAACAAATTGCTAACCGCTAAAACCAATGGTCACTAATTCTTTCTCTTACTCTTGGACCTCTCCGCTGCCTTTGAAACAGTTGACCACCCCCTCCTCCTTGGAAAAACTCTATTTACTTTGGTCTCCGTGACTGTACTCTCCGTTGGTTCGAATCTCACCGCACCTTCAGTGCCACTTACAGCTCTACTTCCCCCTCTCCTACTCCTCTTACTGTCGGGGTTCTGTCCTTGGACCTCTCCTATTCTCGATCTACACTTCTTCCTTGGGTAAGGCGATGGCTTCCCATGGTTTCCAATACCATTTTTATGCTGATGATACACAAATCTGTCTCTCTACTCCTCAGCTCACTCCATCAGTTTTTTCACGTATCACCGATTTACTAACAGACATATCAGACTGGATGTCACATCACTTCCTAAAACTCCATCTATCCAAAACTGAGCTCATAATATTTCCTCCCCCACGTGCCTCTTCTCCTGATTTCTTGGTCAGGATCAATAGCACCACTATCAACCCATCCCTGCATCCCAGAGCGCTAGGGGGAACCCTGGATTCTGAACTATCCTATCAGACCCACATCCAATCCCTGTCCAAATCATGCCGCCTCAACCTCCCCAACATCTCCAGAATATGCTCCTTTTTAACCAATGATACCACAAAGCTCCTAATTCACTCCCTGGTCATCTCTCGCCTCGACTACTGCAACTCCCTCCTCATTGGATGACCTTTACATAGGCTATCCCTCCTCTAGTCCATCATGAATCCTTACCAACCGTTCAGTGTCTGCTACCCCTCTCTGCCAATCCCTCCACTGACCTCCACTCAGTGTCCTCCACCCCTCTCTGCCAATCCCTCCACTGGCCTCCAGTCAGTGTCCTCCACCCCTCTCTGCCAATCCCTCCACTGGCCTCCAGTCAGTGTCCTCCACCCCTCTCTGCCAATCCCTCCACTGGCCTCCAGTCAGTGTCCTCCACCCCTCTCTGCCAATCCCTCCACTGACCTCCACTCAGTGTCATCAACCCCTCTCTGCCAATCCCTCCACTGACCTCCATTCAGTGTCCTCCATCCCTCTCTGCCAATCCCTCCACTGACCTCCATGCAGTGTCCTCCACCCCTCTCTGCCAATCCCTCCACTGACCTCCATGCAGTGTCCTCCACCCCTCTCTGCCAATCCCTCCACTGACCTCCATGCAGTGTCCTCCATCCATCTCTGCCAATCCCTCCACTGGCTTCCACGCGCCCAACAAATAAACTTCAAAATACTAACAACTTACAAAGCCATCCACAACTCTGCCCCCTGCTACATCACCAACCTGGTCTCAAAATATCAAACTGCTCTCTTAGATCCTCCCAAGACCTTCTGCTCTCTAGTTCCCGTGTCACCTCCTCCCATGCTTGCCTCCAGGACTTCTCCTGAGCTTCTCCCATCTTATGGAACTCCCTACCAATCTGTCCGGCTCTCCCAATCTATCCATCTTTAGACGATCCCTGAAAACCTTTCTCTTTAAAGAAGCCTATCCTGCTTCTACCTAGTAAACCGCCATTTATTTCTTCCATCAGCTCATCCCCCCCACAGCTATTACCTTTTTGTATCACTCAACCCTTCCTCCTAGATTGTAAGCTCCCAGGATCAGGGCCCTCTGTTTCCTCTTGTACCAAATTGTATTGCAACTGTAATGTCTTCCTTCATTTTGTAAAGCGCTGAGCAAACTGTTGGCGCCATGTAAATCCTGTATAATAATAATAATATTGGCTTGCAATAGACTGAACATTCCCGAACAAAATCTATGTGTGTTTTGTCATATTGTTCCTAAGTGGCTCCTTTCGTAATCGTCCCTGCCCCCATGTCAGATGTACAACATGCAAACTTCCAAAAAAAAGTGTCTAAATATGTTCTCAAACTGTTCCTGCACAGGCTGTTCTGGAAAGTGTGTGGCCCTCTGGGAATCGAGGGGGTTACTTCTTGTGGATAAAGGTCAGGAATGTTCTTCATGGAGTTGCGCAGTTTAAGAGAGCCTTGAAAAAGCAACATTCCTTGGCGCCCCATACAACACTTTCAGGTATTTATTTGTCCTAATGCTGACTGGTTAGAGGGACACTAGAATGTAAAATGGACTTTATAGTTCATTTTTGTGCTACGGTGCTGACTTAAAGGGTAATGCAGGCAATAGACGGGTCGAAAACCGTCCGTTTTAAAAAAAACGAAAGATCGGTCGTTCAATAGGCCGATGTTACCACCAACGGTAAAAAAAAAATTGGCAGATTTTCGTCCCGTCTACGGCCGGCTTTTATTTACTTCTGTCCCTTGCAGAGAGCTCCGCTATTATATTTGACATGAAAAAGTATTGCGGTTGCAACAATGTATCTATTTGTATCCATTTCGGATACAGATGGTTTTATTTGGATACAAATGGATACATTTTTGCAACCGCAATACTTTTCATATAAAATATAATAGTGGACTGGAATTCTTTTTCTTCTTCTCCTTCTTTTCTTCTCCTTCTTTTCTTCTTCTTATTCTCCTTTTCTTCTTCTCCTTTTCTTCTTTTTTTTCTTCTTCTTCTTCTTTTTCTTCTTTTTCTACTTCTCCTTTTTTTCTTCTTCTCCTTCTTTTTCTTCTTCTTCTCCTTTTTCTTCTTCTTTTTCCTCTTTTTCTTCTTTTTTTTCTTCTTCTCCTTCTTTTCTTCTCCTTTTTCTTCTTTTTCTCCTTTTCTTCTCCTTTTTCTTCTCCTTTTTCTTCTTTTCTTTTCTTCTTCTTTTTCTCCTTCTTCTTTTTCTCCTTCTTCTTTTTCTTCTTCTTTTTCTGCTTCTTACTGCAGGTCACGGTTCATACGCAGATTTTTTATTGGTAAAACGATCGGCCGATTTGCCCATCATTGCCGGGAACTTTTCCAACTTTACCGATAAAAAACAAATGTGCCAAAACCCCGAAAAACAGTCGACCAATTAACTCACTAACGGTGCGAAAATCGACCGATTCTTTTTTTTCGGCTGAAAAATCTGCCGATTTTCGACCCGTCTGTGGCCCGCATTACTCCACTTTCATGTAGCAAAAAAAACCAACTTATTATAGCATATACAATTGCAACGCAAGTAATATTGTAACTAAATGTTACTAGAAAGACCCTTTCCCCCTTTAATTTTGCTGGGCTGTAATCTTCTGTAAAATGCACTATGGCTACCTGGAGGCGTTCTATACACAGATGGTGTACAGAAATCCCGCCAGAAATGTCATTTCCTGCTTGTGTGATTGGCTCATTGATCTTCCCAGAAGTCTGCACTAAGATACAAGTCAGATTTAGAGCATCCCCTGCAACAAAAGTGCAATTTTCCCAAAGGGGAAATCACCTCAAAAGGGACGCAGACCCTGCCACTTTCCTATTAGAGCCCTTCAAGTGCAGCAGCTGGTTGATAATTATGAAATCACTCCCATACAGATTCGCTCTGCGCATGGACACAAACAAACAGCTATTTCTTCAGAAAAAGAAAAAAGTAGGAATCTGCAACAAAGTTTGTTAAAATCCCTTCAATGCACATAGATTAGCCAAAGTGGAGTTACTGTAAGGGACCGCCCGGCGGTACCACTGGCACTCCACTGATCGGATGTTCCCAGCACACGGAGTCTAAGCCCCAGAGTACTTGTTCACCAGGGCCCCTGATGGTGGGGATGGACTTGGAGTACCCTGGGACCAGGTCATGACTACCGAGGACACCCGTCAGTGGTAGGGGTGGTCTGGAGACCCCGTTGAGAGGGACGGATGGCTGAGCAAGTGCAAGGTCATACAAGCCGGGTCGGTAACTATGGGGACGGTGCGGTACAGAGCAGCGGGCAAAGAATAGTCGGGTCACACGCCAGGTCAGCAACAGCAGGTCAGATCCAATAGGGGGCATTCAGGAGAGAGGTCAGGCAAGCAAGGGTCAAGAACAGGAGAAACAGCAAGGTCAGGGCACAATCCGGGTCAGCAACTTACTTTGACAGGTTAACAGGTTCACAGGATTCAGAAAGACCAAAAGGCACTGAATGACAGCTCAGGGCCGTTTAAATATCCCGCCTGGGCTGTCATTGGTGCCAGGCGCGCGCCCGTGGTCTCTACTGCGCATGCGCGGACCTGGCTGCCGCGGTCGGCCAAGTCCCGGCGCCCGCGTACAGGGCGGTGTACTGCGCCTGCGCCGAGCCCAGCGGCGCGGCGATCTCCGACATTGCCCCCCCCCAACGGGCAACCTCCGGATGTCCACCCGATCTTTCCACCACGGGTGATCACGAAGAAACTCCCGGACTAGTCTAGGTGCGTGGACATTATGAGCCGGTTCCCAGGAATTTTCCTCTGGACCATAGCCCTTCCACTTAATTAGGAATTGGGTCTGGCCCCCCCTTCTTCGGCACTTAAGGATTGTTTCCACCTCAAATTCCTCTTGTCCTTCGACCGTTATGGCCTCCGGGGGTCTGGATTCTCGTTCTGGGAAGGCATCTGGGATCACTGGCTTCAGCAGGGATACATGGAAGACTGGATGAATTCTGAACGTGTCCGGAAGGATGAGCTCATATGCTACTTCGTTGACTATCCGCTTTACCTGAAAAGGCTCCACAAATTTAGGTCCCAATTTTTTCGAGGGACAAAGCATCTTTAAGTTGGTTGTGGCCAACCACACCTTCTGCCCAGGCCGCAACGCCAAATCCCCTCTTCGTTTCTTGTTAAACGCCTTCTTATTGTCCTCTTGGGCCCGAGCGATGGCTTCCTGGAGTATTTTGTTATTAGCGGAGAAGAAGGTCAACGCATCCTGCATTGCTGGAACTGGGCATTCAGAGACCAAATCAGGGAGAAAGACAGGGTGAAACCCATAATTCGAAAAGAATGGGGACTGCCCTGTTGCAGAATGGCTTGTGTTGTTATAAGCGAACTCCGCCAGGGGTAAGAGTGACAACCAATCATCCTGCAGAAAAGACGTGTAGCAACGCAAGTATTGCTCCAGGGTCTGGTTCGTCCTCTCGGTCTGACCGTTGGTCTGAGGGTGGAACGCAGAGGAGAGGGACAACTTGATGTCCAGGGCCTTGCACAGAGCCCTCCAAAACTTAGATGTAAATTGGACAGTCATACGGGCGGTGGGGGGGCAGGGTATCGGCTCCCCGCTTACTGAACACGTCCAGGAACCCATGATAGGCTGCGGGAATAACCTGTTTCAAATCGGAGTCTCCTTCGGAGCATAGGAGAACTCGGGGCCCTGCGGGGCCTGAAGTGCGACAATGTTCCCGACAGTATGGGGAAGGGAACGAGATTGACCCAGTTTCCCAGTCAATCTGGGGGTTATGGGCCCGTAACCATGGGAGCCCCAGAATGACTGGGAAAAGAGATGACGCAATAGCGTCCAGGCGGAGGAATTCCTGGTGCTGGTTGGCAATGGTAGTGGCAATGGGGGGAGTTTCCTGATTAACTACCCCCGATTTTATCTGGGAACCATCGGCCAAAAAGATGTTGAAGCCCTTCTGTCTGTGTTGGAGAGGGATAACCTGCTGGTGAGCAAACTCTAAATCCAGGAAACAGCTGCATGCCCCCGAATCAACTATGGCTGTCACCTCCACGGTCCTTTCTGGAAGCTGAAAGAAGAGGGGCACTACTAAGTATTGCGAAGGACAGGTATTGCTAATAGACAAGGAAGAAAAACGGGTGCACTTACTAATTTTCTGAGGGCAGGATCGCACCACATGACCAGCTTCTCCGCAGTAAAGGCAGAGGTTCTGGGCTCGTCTGCGCTGGCGTTCCTCCGGTGGTAATTTAGGCCGCGCCACGCCTAGCTGCATAGGTTCCGGAACATCTCCTGGTGGTGGGTTCTGGATGCTTTGTCGGGTTGATTGGCTGGGGCCTAGGAATGGACCCCAGGTATTTCCGCAACCCTGGCCGGACCTCTCGAGCCTGCGTTCCTGCAGTCTTCGTTCAATTTTAATTGTCAGGGCAATAAGGTCTTCTAGAGACTCGGGAACCTCCACCCGGGCCAGCTCATCTTTAAAGGGATCGGAGAGCCCCATACGGAACTGGTGCAATAGAGCAAACTCGTTCCAGCGTGTGTCCCCCATCCACCGCCTGAAATCAGAGGCGTATTCCTCTGCCGCCCGCCGGCCCTGCCGGAGCACATATAAGGTCGCTTCGGCAGAGGCTGCCCGCTGTGGGTCATCATACAAGATGGCCATTGCTTCAAAGAAACTATTGACCGATCCCAGATGAGGATCATTGTTTCCCCTTAACCGGTGGGCCCAATCCTGGGGTTCACCCTGTAATAGTGAAATAATGAATCCTACCTTCACATTTTCGGTCAGAAAGGTACGGGGTTGTAGCTCAAAGAACAAGAGACAGGAATCACGGAATGACCGGAAGCATGTGCGGTCCCCGTGAAAACGCTCTGGTAAGGGTACTCGGGGTTCCGCCATAGGGAGCGGGGCGGAAGCCCCTGAGACTGGCTCCTGAGCTACCAGGGCCGGGGGTGCAGAAACCAGGACCTGAGGGGCAGGGTCAGAAATAGAGCCAGTCTGGAAGCGATTCTCCAGCTGCATGCATCTGTCCTGCAGGGCCGTTACGGCCTGCGTCAAATTAGCTAGGTGCCTGCAAATTTCCTCTAGCGGGGAGGGCCCTCCTCTAGGCTCAGTCATGGCCTTTTGGTACTGTAAGGGACCGCCCGGCGGTACCACTAGGACTCTACTGATCGGATGTTCCCAGCGCACGGAGTCTAAGCCCCAGAGTACTTGTTCACCAGGGCCCCTGATGGTGGGGATGGACTTGGAGTACCCTGGGACCAGGTCGTGACTACTGAGGACACCCGTCAGTGGTAGGGGTATTTCGCCAGGGGCACCCATGGGAGAGAGCCAGGTATGAGGAGGTCTGGAGACCCCGTTGAGAGGGATGGATGGCTGAGCAAGTGCAAGGTCATACAAGCCGGGTCGGTAACTATGGGGACGGTGCGGTACAGAGCAGCGGGCAAAGAATAGTCGGGTCACACGCCAGGTCAGCAACAGCAGGTCAGATCCAATAGGGGGCATTCAGGAGAGAGGTCAGGCAAGCAAGGGTCAAGAACAGGAGAAACAGCAAGGTCAGGGCACAATCCGGGTCAGCAACTTACTGTGACAGGTTAACAGGTTCACAGGATTCAGAAAGACCAAAAGGCACTGAATGACAGCTCAGGGCCGTTTAAATATCCCGCCCTGCGCTGTCATTGGTGCCAGGCGCGCGCCCGTGGTCTCTACTGCGCATGCGCGAACCTGGTTGCCGTGGTCGGCCAAGTCCCGGCGCCCGCGTACTGCGCCTGCGCCGAGCCCAGCGGCGCGGCGATCTCCGACAGTTACTCTTCAAAGCAGATCTTCACCCTCAATAGGATGTTGCCTCCATCCCAGCAAATTGGGCTTTATTTTCTTTTTTTCCATTTTTTTTTTTTCTTTGTTTACATTTTTTTTTTTTAAATTGAAAACCCTCTGGCCCGACCCCCCATGCACGTCACTCAATGATGTGCACTTTGCCCACCATGCCTCCTGTTATACGTATGTCACATTTCACAGAAAAGAGAAGGGGGCGGGGCCAGGCGGCGCATCATCAGGAAGCCGCCGGCTGAACCCAGAAGAAACAGAAACTTCCCGATGACGTTGCTGAAGAAGATGGTGGGCGGGGGGGGGGGGGGGGGAGAAAAGTGTATCTCAGCAGGAAAATGCTGGATCTGCTGGGTGGGGGGGGGGGGGGGGTTATTTTTAAAGTGCAGCACCCACAACCAGATAAGCAGGGGTTGAACTGAAAAAAAAAAAAAAACTGGGAGGGTGTAGAGTGTGTTTTCAGATTTGAAGCCCAGTTGGGATAACACTTACCTGTCCCCATTCACATAACATAAAAAAAAAATTAAAAATTGTACCTTACCCTTTTTAGATGCTCTATTCTGGATCCTCCGGCAAAGATAAATTCTTAATTGTTCTTTTTGAGGGGCTGGGCAACTGTTTTTGCCATTATTAACCCTGCCTGTACTCTACAGGAAGATCTTCATTATCAATTCTAACTAGATTTGAACACGCTGTCCTCACAAAGGGTTAAAAGAGAAATGCCTAGTATGTGTATGTATGAATGTGAGTTAGGGACCTTAGATTGTACACCCCTTGAGGGTTAGGGACCTTAGATTGTACCCCCCTTGAGGGTTAGGGACCTTAGATTGTACCCCCCTTGAGGGTTAGGGACCTTAGATTGTACCCCCCTTGAGGGTTAGGGACCTTAGATTGTACGCCCCTTGAGGGTTAGGGACCTTAGATTGTACACCCCTTGAGGGTTAGGGACCTTAGATTGTACACCCCTTGAGGGTTAGGGACCTTAGATTGTACACCCCTTGAGGGTTAGGGACCTTAGATTGTACACCCCTTGAGGGTTAGGGACCTTAGATTGTACACCCCTTGAGGGTTAGGGACTGATGTGAATGTACAATATATATGTAAAGTGCTGCATAGATTGATGGCGCTATATAAGTACCTGAAATAAATAAATAAATATGGCCAAGGCTGTACTTCTCTTGTAGGTCACATGAGTGCTATTACGTTTGTTCCCCTGTGACCCGGAGTCAGCAGATTGCAGGCTCAGGTTGGGGAAACTTCATGACAATACCGCCGAGATCCTACCCGCTGCCCAATTGACAGCTGGCTCTTATTTTCAGCCTGCGGCTTGGAACCTGAGCCAGTTGTTCCCGCCCCCCTTCCCAGCCTTGAGAACTGAGCGATCAGTGGTCCCGAGATCACTCCGCTCTCAGTCTTAACCACTTCCTGTCCGGACACTTTCACCCCCTTCTTGTCCAGGCCAATTTTCAGCTTTCAGCGCTATCACACTTTGAATGACAATTGCGCGGTCATGCAACACTGTACCCATATGAATTTTTTAGCATTTTTTTTAAACAGATAAATCTTTATTTTGGTGGTATTTATTCACCGCTGGAAATTTTTTTTTTTTTTGCTATATAAATTAAAAAGTCCAAAAATTTTGAAAAAAAGTGTTTTTCTTATAACATTTTGCAAATAAATAATCTTTCTTCATAAATCTTGGCCAAAATGTATTCAGTTATCTTTTTAGTAAAGAAAAAAAAAAATAACCCAAATTAGTTTATAACCAAAAATTATAATTTTTCAAAAAAAGTTTACATTTTTATTTTTTTTTATATTATTTGTTTTTTGTTTTTTTAATATACTGTCACCCTAGCAGTACAGTGTTACCATAGTAACACTGTACTACTTGTGGGGGGTGATGATTTTTTTCTTTCTTTTTTACACTGGTTGTTTTTACACCCATAAAGGTTGTAAAAGACATCATTTCTCCTTCTCTCTGGCTGCATTCTTGCAGCTATTGAGAAATACTGTGAGAGCTGTGATTGGTCACAGCTTGTCACATGGTACAAGGCTGTTGTGAATAGCCTTGTACCATGTGATTTCTGTGACCATTCACAGATTTCACATGTAGTAAGCAATGATGTCAGAAGTGACATCTTGCTTACTACTCTGCATGTGATCACTGATTGGCCAATTAGTGATCTCATGATCAGGACCTCACAATCATTTCAAAGCAATCATTTCTCCTTTTCTCTGGCTGCATTCTTGCAGCCATTGAGAAAGACTGTGTGAGCTGTGATTGGTCACAGCTTGTCAATGCTACAAGGCTGTTGTGAATAGCCCTGTACCATGTGACCTCTATGATCATTCACAGATTTCACACATAGTAAGCAATGATGTCAGAAGTGACATCTTGCTTACAACTATTCATGTGATCACTGATTGGCCAATCAGTGATCACATGATCGGGACCTCACACAGTGGTCCCGTACAGCGATCGGTGTTCGCGCTCCCAGGGAGTGCGCACAATCCATAATGGTGGGCACCGTTTATGAACGGCAACCCGCTCCTGCACTGCCACTCTCCGGCTGTTTATATACAGCGGCCAGGTGGGAAGTGGTTAAAGCCAACGCGGGACAGCTGCAGCATGGAGGTGAGTAAGGATGTTTTTTTTTTTTTTAAATTCCATACTTCTCCTTTAAAAGTGTAGAGGCTGGGCTTATTGAATTTATGTTAATGAGGACAGACTTGGGACAGGCTCGCTCTAACATTGTTCAAAAACCTTGCAGTCCACTCCGACACTCCCCCTGAGAAACCACTAAAAAGTAAGAAATTTTAAAAATTAAATTTTTAGGCATGTTGCAACAAAGGTTTTCTCAAATGTGACTACCAAAGCGGAAATACGCTTTAAAGTTTAACCATCTGTCTGCAAATAAGTCAGGATAGCTCTGTGTTACAGGTCTGACTGTACCCTTTTCGCTTTATTTTCCTAGATGGCAGTGACCTGGATGCAGTCAGCCATGGAAGTATGGACAGCTCTATAGACATGAACCCAACAGAGCAACCATCATTTAGTACAGACGTAACCAGTGCTGATGCTGCTGATGACAGATCCAGTACAGGTTTGTGCACTGGGATTGAGTAAATACCGTATTTTTCGCCGTATAAGACGCACCTGACCATAAGACGCACCGAGGTTTTAGAGGCAGAAAACAGGAAAAAAAAATTCTGAACTAATGGACTGCAGACACAGTACAGGAGATGACCAGAGACTGCGGACAGCACAGGGATGACCAGAGACTGCGGACAGCACAGGGATGACCAGAGACTGCGGACAGCACAGATGACTGCTGACCTTTGGGGAGGTGGGGAGCGGGTACCTGAATTTGACAGGTACCCGCTCTTACTTCCGCAGAGTTTTTGTTTGATCTAACCTGTTCCTCTATCCAGCCGCGCGCTGTCTTCCCAACTTCTGTAATGGCGCTCGGCATGACAGCCGGGTGCCCAGTGCGCATGAGCGAGAAGCACTTGCGTTTTGTGATTGGTCCGGCGGCTTCTGGGATCTGTCATGTGTCCCAGGTACCGCCTTACCATTCACAAAAAGCACCGCTTCTTGCGCATGCGCACTTGGCACCCGGCTGTCATGCCCAGTGCCCACACTACAGAAGCCGGGAAGACAGCACGCCGCTGCATAGAGGAACAGGTAAGGTCCCGCTGCGGAGCTGAGCGGCCGGCCCGGTATTCTGACACGGCCGCGGTGGAAATACCGGACCGGCCGCTCCATATTCGCCCCATAAGACGCACTGACATTCCCCCCCCCCCCAGTTTTGGGGAAGAAAAAGTGCGTCTTATACGGCGAAAAATACGGTAAACCTCGCCTACATATAACCCGCCAAAGGCTTGTCGCAAGACACTCCAGTGGTATCCAATTAGAAAGGGTTGTTATTTCTAATGGTATAGCCTGGAAAATGTGAAGCAAGGATTGTTCTTCCTTTCCAGTTCCAGAAAAATGCAAGTAAATGAATCAAAGGTGTCATACAATGTAACACCAGGGGTGGACTGACCATTTAGTCACTGGGGCACTTCCCGGGGGTCAGTAGGGGGCCCCATGAGATGCCCCTGGTACCTTTCATAGGCTTTTTTGGGTGTGGTTTGAGTGTGGGAGAGGACACGGGCCCCATGATTTCCTATTGCCCTGTGGCCCCATCAGTTGTCAGTCCGCCCCTGTGTAACACCAAACAGGCTGAACTGTTATTAGGTAAGTTTACATTGCTGTATTAGAAGAAAGTGAATCTGAAATTACATAATCAAAATAATATACGCTTTTTGTGAACTGGAGGGTCTGATCAGGTCTGCCTGAAAAACTGATAGGTGGACCTGATCGGACCCTTCATGTGGATAGATACGGGTGACCACCCAGGTTATAAATATAACAAATCTTTAATACTTGAATACATTTTATCTGCAGTACCATCCATCCTAATGCTGACCTTTTTCGTCTGCCTTAGGTGGTCAGTCAGATCTAGGATACAGTTCATTGTCCAAGGAGGAAGTTCGCAGGGGGGCTGTACATGATATACAAGAGGAGCAGGAAGACTCTCGAGGGAGCGACTCCAGCTCATGTAAGTACCGAAATAAAATGACTACTGTGCAAATCAAATGTATTTTATGAAGCTTTTTACTTTTATGGTAGATTTTTGCAGAGATCGCTATATACATAACGGCAGCAATCATCCATTATTGAACTCCCTGCATGAACCACGGAATCAATGAAGGCTTATGGGAAGCAGTTCTTTCATGAAAGACTGTGGAAAAGAAGGGGGTCTTCCAACAATAAAAGTATGAGATGATGTTTTCTAAAACGCTCCCCCCAGTACGGTATATTGGTGGCTATAGTTTAACCCAGGGGTGGGCAAACTTTTTGACTTGAGGGCCGCAATGGGTTCATATATTGGACCCGGGGGCCGGACCAAGAGTAGATGAATGATGTGTATGTGTCATCCATAGTAAGTATAGTAATATTCCCCCATAGTAAGCATAGTAATTAATCCCCCATATAGTAATTAATCCCCCATATAGTAATTCATCCCCCATATAGTAATTCATCCCCCATAGTAATTCATCCCCCATATAGTAATTCATCCCCCCTATAGTAATTCATCCCCCCTATAGTAATTCATCCCCCATATAGTAATTCATCCCCCCTATAGTAATTCATCCCCCCTATAGTAATTCATCCCCCATATTAAGTCCCCAAGTCCCCCCTGTGTCAATTCACTTACCTTTGCTCCGCGCGTTCCTCTCGCCGTGTTCCCGCGCCGTTCCGGTGTAGCATGAAAATCTGTCTCCTATGAGGATCTGTCCCCCTCGACGTATCTGCGCATGTGCCAGTTTCAGGCATTAGCAGCCGATCGCCGATCTCCGGCACATGCGCAGATATGTCGAGGGGGACAGATCCTCATAGGAGACAGATTTTCATGCTACACCGGTCTTCAGGGCGGACTGTGAGAGGAGCCTAGCTCCCCTCACGTTCGTCACGCTGCCCCGCCTACACACATCCTGACAGCCATCCTGACAGTATCACGCTCTGCGGGTCGGATTAAAAGGTCCGCCGGGCCGGATTAAAAGGTCCGCCGGGCCGTAGTTTGCCCATTGCTGGTTTAACCCCTTGTCTACCATTCTGATATGTAGACACAAATCCAACACCTCCTGCGCTCACAGACCCAGATCAGAAGAAGGTCAGTCGAACAATATGATGAAAGTATAATGCTCATCCAACTCTGATCAAAGGTTGTGCGGCTCAAACACGAAGCTGGGGAAGCCCGATAACAACTGTAGTAAAGAATAAAAAACAAAGAGCACCAACCTTGCGCATTACCTCAGTAGGCACTTAATACATTTATTGATAAGAAATATACTCACAAGAGTAGCAATATAAAAGACATGGAACAACGAACAGCGAAACACTGGGTTAGGAGACATGTACAAACCCCACCAGAAAGGGAGATACTCTTTTGGTCAAGCTGATTTTGTTTCGAAGGGGGGTCCCTTCTTCCTCAGTGTTTCGCTGTTTGTTGTTACATACCTTTTATATTGCTACTCTTGTGAGTATATTTCTTATTGTGACGGGAGTGACTTTGGGTGGGGGGCCCATGGAACACAACTCACTTTGGAGGGGTGGGGAGACCCCTGTCTCAGCTCCCAATATCCCTATTATGTGTAAGTCACCCTGTGCCTGTTAGGGGTGCTGTCAGGAATGGACTCGCCAATAGTGGTGGGACTCACCTGCCTTGTGGGTTGCAGTTCCAGGACTGGTCAGCGGGTGCTCTCAGCAACCAGAGGCTCACTCCTGCAGTCAGCCAAAACACCTGAGGCTGATTACAGGAGGTGCATATAAGGAATGGCCAGACTTGCAATCAGGGCCTTGGTGTATGTTTCCCAAGAGCCCCTGTACCTTCATCCTGTCTGCTTCCTGTCTGATCCTGCTTGATCCCTGACTCTGATTGAACTCCGCCTGTCCTGACCTCTGCTATTCCTTACCACTCTGCAGTCTGCTCCTTTGGTACCTTGTCTGCCTGATTGTTCCTGACCCGGCCCGTCTGACTACGCTCTGCCTGCTCCTTTGTACCTTGCCTGCCCGTTTGCTACCGACCCGGCCCGCCCGACTACGCTTAGTATTGTTCTTTTGTTATCTGTTGGGGGTTTTGGTTTGGTTTGTTTGCACTGTGTTTATGTTTAGTCTTGCACTGCGTTTATGTATTGTTTAGTCTTAAATAAATTATACTGTTTATACTATATCTGAAGCCTTCGTTTCCCTGTGTCAGTCCACACACCTCTGGTCATACCCGGAGTCCTGACAGGTGCAGGGTGAAATGTCCTGATATTGTGTAGACATCTATAGGAGATAGGTGGAGGTTGTGGATTGTTTGGGGTTATGTGATTGCATCCCATTGTTCTATTGTGTGTCTTGCTTGGGAGCAAACTATTATGAGATGTATGTGTTTGTGTATTGGCTTGGTGGGGGGGTGTCTGCTGATGTTTCTTCTTGCTAGATGTGGTTTGCCCCGCCCTGTGTCATTATGCAGGGAGGGGGGGTTGTTCCCTTGAAAGTATAGATCTTGTATCTGTGTTAAAATAAAGCAGTCTATTTCCTGGTTTCCTTCAAGTCTGGTGGTCTCTAGTCTTGTTTGGTCAGCGGTGGGGTCCGTGGTCGGTGTTCGGACAGGGAAGCAGGAGTTTAACGGAAATACCCAAGTGTAGTCGGGGTCCGGTTCCGTTACACTTATCAATAAATTTATTAAGTGCCTACTGAGGTAATGCGCAAGGTTGGCGCGCTTTGTTTTTTGTTCTTTACTACCATTCTGATATTCCAGGGGTTGCTGCAGCGATGAGCCTGAAATTTGTTTTTCTCGTCCAGTTCCTAGCATTCATGTAAAAATGATCCAGGCAGCTGTAGAGCCACCTGGTCACTTTTAGGGCTTGTTTGCACTGGTGGTTGGGGGGTAGTGAAACCCTGCGGTTGAGCCATGTTTTTTGGTACCCCTGAAAGGCTCCCCCTTTAGCTGGAAAGGCAGCGGCCAGAGGTGTACACATTCCGTGGTGGCTTTGCTTCGTGGCTGCAGCAGGAATTATTCCCTGTGTCCCACTCGGTGGGCTCTCCCACCCGCTCAACGCGACCTGTTAAAGTGAATGGGACCGCGCATAACACACGTTTGCATCGTGGTAGTCTGGTATTGAAGGGGTTAAAACAGGCGGTGAGGAGGTAATACAATGCCACCTTCACCACCTTTCAAATGCTCTTTGAAGAGCCGTCCAAGCGCAGATCATTCTTCAGACAGCAAAGTAAGTGTAAACGAGACCTTACAATGTTGTAAACGTACCGCTGCATGTGGTGGTTACCAGGATTTCCCCTCTTCCTCCGGGAAGCCTGGGACCACTTGATAGCTTTCTTGTGACAGCAGTAAATGGGGAAAAAAAAAATGAAAGTGGCTGTAAACCCTTCCATATACCCCGTGAAGTGACTATGCTCATGTGATACACAGAGATAAAATAAATCCACCTACACAGGTTGTTTATCTGCAGCCATCTTCCCTGTACATCCATTCAGAGTGAAAAATTTACACAGTATGGCCCAGCTTTGAAAAGCAGGGGGCGGGGAACTGAAGTTACACTCAGGAGAGCTTTGAGAGCTGATTGGAGTGAAGGGACACACCCCCTTTCACACAGGAACAGAGCTGAGGATGTCAATCACAGACAGTGTGCTGCAGCTCCCTCCCCTGTCACACTTTTCCTCTTGGTGTCTCTTGTCAGAAGTGACTCCTTCTGATAGCAGAGGAAGGAGGCAGCAGACAGAAATGACACTCAGTGCTCTAGATTGAGACAAGTACACACTATAGAGGGATTTGTTTTATTCATATTTCATGCCTGAGGTTTACAACCACTTTAAGAGCTGATTCACACATATGCGGTGCAGATTGAAGCTCAGATTTCACAGCTAATTGACACAGTTCAGCGGTTCCTGTCAGGTTTACATCAGGTTCAGGACAGGATTAGCTCAGGATCTTATCCTGTTCACACATATGCGGTTTAGAAACCGTTCCCATAGAAGTCAATAGCCTGTGATCCGCACCTGAACCTGAAGGCACTGCTCAGAAATTGGACAGGTCTCCTTTTCAAACCGCACTGAATCTGCACTGCCAGTGCACCAGACATACAGTATATGAACAGGCACCATAGGACAAAATGTTTTTTTCACATGTCATGTGGATTGGATGCAGATCATACAGCATCCAATCCGCATATTTGTGAACCGGAACTAAAGTGTTTAACAAGAAAAAAAAATTAAATAAAAGTAATCCCTTCGTCCCGTGCACACACTTGGAACAAGCAGTGCACATTCATTACACTGCTCTGTGCACATTTCAAATCCCATAGTCCATCTCAGGAGTGAGCAAAAGAGGGTGACCATGTTTCTGCATACAGTGCGATCATGGAGAATGAACGTAGCCACCCTCTAATAGTAAGTCAGATCACAGCAGCAAAAAAAAAAAAATTAAAATAATTGTAGATTTGGAGGAAGACAAGAGCAATAGAAGAGCTTTTCTGAGTTAAGAATATATATTTAAATATGTTTTGGTTTTTTTTTAACCATTTCAATACCGGGCAATTTTACCCCTTCCTGCCCAGGCCATTTTTCACGTTTCAGTGCTCTCACACTTTGAATGACAATTGCGCGGTCATACAACACTGTACCCAAACTAAAATTTTATCATTTTCATCACACATCTAGAGCTTTCTTTTGGTGGTATTTAATCACCGCTGGGGTTTTTATTTTTTGCTAAATTAACAAAAAAAGACCAAAAATTTTGAAAAAAAACACATTTTTCTTTGTTTCTGTTATAAAAGTTTACAAATAAATAATTGTTCTTCATAAATTTAGGCCGAGATGTATTCTGCTACATGTCTTTGGTGAAAATAACCCAAATTAGGATGTATTATTTAGTCTGTAGGAAAGTTATAGAGTTTACAAACTATGGGATAGATCTGAATATTGATCAATCCTGAAGTACTGACAGCCAATCTAATTTCTTGAGGTCCAAGAATGTCAGAACAGTACAGGTATCCCCCAAATGTCAGAACAGTACAGGTATCCCCCAAATGTCAGAACAGTACAGATATCCCCCAAATGTCAGAACAGTACAGATATCCCCCAAATGTCAGGACAGTACAGATATCCCCCAAATGTCAGGACAGTACAGATATCCCCCAAATGTCAGAACAGGACAGATATCCCCCAAATGTCAGAACAGTACAGATATCCCCCAAATGTCAGAACAGTACAGATATCCCCCAAATGTCAGGACAGTACAGATATCCCCCAAATGTCAGGACAGTACAGATATCCCCCAAATGTCAGAACAGTACAGATATCCCCCAAATGTCAGGACAGTACAGATATCCCCCAAATGTCAGAATAGTACAGATATCCCCCAAATGACCCTTTTTTGCAAAGTAGACAGTCCGACGTACTTCATAAGAGGCATGGCGAGTTTTTTGAAGTTGTATTTTTTTTGTCATAATTTTTCGGAAAATTAAAAAATTAAAAAAATTATTTTCACTATTTTTTTTTTTACATACTGTCACCAGTGCAGTACAGCGTCATAATATAACTGGCATGGCGGTGAACAGGGACACCGACTGGTGACAGTATGAAAAAAAAATATATATATATATATATTTTTTTTTTTTTAATTTTTTATTACATTTTTTTTTATTTTTTTTTAAGATTTTTTTTTCAAATTTTACTATGACCAAAGTAGTACAATGTTACCATAGTAACATTGTACTACTTTGGGGAAGTGATCAGTATTTTTTCTTTTTACACAATTTGCTTATAGCAAAGAATTACTTTGCTATAAGCAAGCATTTAGCTGAATGAAATCGATTCATTCAGGTTTTTTTTGTTTTTTTTTGTTTTTTTTGTGCTTAGCTGTGATTTGGTCACAGCTAATCACATGACATGTGCATGTGATTAGCTGTGACCATTCACAGCTAGACACTAGTATACAATGGATGGCATGAATGAAGCCATCCATTGTATACAACTGTCATGTGACCTGCTGTGATTGGTCACAGCAGGTCACATGGTAGCAGCAACGTGGGCCGGTACTCAGATCTGTCATCGTCCGTTTCCGAGGTACACGGCCGGTGACAGATCGCGCCGCTGCGAGGCTCTGCATTAGCGCCCGGAATGCCGAAGCACTTTTGAAGCCGCCAAACGGCCATTGGCCGGGCGGCTAATGGTTAAACCAGAGTTTAGTGTCACTTTAATATTTTTTTCTTTTTTCATTCCAAATAGCGGGTCAAAAAATGAGAAAGGCGTGTGGAACAAAGTATGAAATCATGTCGCATACTCTTCCTGTGGAGTCACATTTTGCCGTCAGCTTCTGTTTCACAGCACTATTTGCTAATAAATTGGAATATTTTTCGGTTTACAAATGAAAATCCATTGAAAATAATGCCTCGGTTTACACATTTTTGTAGCAATATGAACGGATTAATTGGTTTTCAATGCATTTACAAATTTTTTTTTAATCATGTCCCTGTACAGTACTATGCTTTTAAATTGCACTTTTTTAAGAGTTTTGAACAGATAAGACTTTTTTCGCCTTCTTTCTGACCTCCGGAACGGATTAATTGGTTTTTAATGCATTTACAAATTTTTTTTTAATCATTTCCCTTTATGCCTTTAAAGTGCACTTTAGAAAGAGTTTTGAACAGATAAAACTTTTTTTTACTTTTTTCTGACCTTCAGTATGGATTAATCGGTTTTCAATGCATTTACAAATTAATTTTTAATCATGTCCCTGTACAGTATTTATGCCTTTAAAGTGCACTTTCTAAAGCGCTTTGAACAGATAAAAGACTTTTTTTCTTTTTTCTATTTTTTTTTCTGCCCCCCTCTCCCTCGTTACTTACTTTGATTGGCAGCAGCGGGAACCAATGGCAATGGATTTTTTTTTTATTTTTTGGCTTTTATTAAATGTTTTTATAAGTTTTATTTTTTTTAACCTAGCAAGCTCCATGTGATAGCATTAGGCAGGTTACAGGTGACCGGGATGTTGGATTCTGGATGTAGTTCCGGGCACCGGGCAGGTGTTTTTTTTTTTTCTGCCCTTAGCCCTGCTGCAGGCAAGCAGCAGGGCTCAGCTGTCAGCCTCTTACACCCCGTGAGGTTTCCTAGGCTCCACTCCCCTCCCCTTCTTGTGCTCACCCAGAAGTGACGTTACAATGTCAACGTCCACGTTGAGAGATTGTGATGCAATCCCCGGGAATGAATGTAATATGGTGCGATGTTCACTGCATTACATTCAGTGGAGCAGAGGGGAGACATGCATACATGGATGTCTCATAGAGAAACTGTCACCAAAAATCCTCACATAGGGGACTTTGTCCCCTATGTGATGATGATTAAAAAAGTTTTTTTTTAATTGTAAAAAATGAAAGTTACACCCAAGCACATACCCCCCCCCAAAAAAAAAATATTGAGGCCCCCACATATACGCACGTACAAACCTAAAAGCACACATTGGGGTGCCTACGCATGAGACCGTCGATTGCGATACACATGTCACATATCGCCGCACACGCCAGAATGAGAGCGATAATTCTAGCACCAGAACGCCTCCGTAACACTAAACTGGTGACCTGTAAGGAGCTTTTTAAAGTGTTGACCTATAGAAAGTACAGGGTACTGAAGTTCGACATTTCACGAGCGCGCACACATTTAGGTTTGACAAGTTGGATGTCCATTTACTCGCTGCAATCTCATCTTTTATATTTTACAAAAAGAAAAGGGTAATTTATTGCTTTTTTGTGCCCTAAAATGAACTTTTTTTTAAATTTTGTGGTAAAATAATGGGTCTCTACTTTCAGAAAATATATCATGTTTGGGGGTTTATATAATCTTCAGGCCTAACAGGTTTTTTTTTAAACGTGTGCAAAAACGCAAAAACGGCTCTGGCAGCGAAAGGGATAAAGTATAAGCCTGACACTCCCCTTTCCTGACAAGCAGCCAATCGTTGTTCATCACACTGCAAGGTCTTCCCCCTCCCTGCTAGTCCCTGAGCGCGGTGCTGGAGAGAGGCAGGGAGGAGGAGGAGATAAACAGCGCAATGTTAAAAATATTACACGTCTAAGTCGCCATAAAAGCCTCTTTTGTTTTTAAAATCCCCCCCCCCCCCGATATTCCTAAAATCACCTCCGATTTAATTATGGTTTTGGTTAACCACTTCAAGTCCGGACACTCTCCCCCTCTTCCTGTCCAGGACAATTTTCAGCTTTCAGCGCTATCACATTTTGAATGACAATTGCGCGGTCATGCAACACTCTACCCATATGAATTTTTTAGTATTTTTCTGAGACAGATAAAACTTTATTTTGGTGGTATTCACTGCTGGGATTTTAATTTTTTTTGCTTACAGTCAGGTCCATAAATATTGGGACATCAACATAATTCTAACATTTTTGGCTCTATACACCACCACAATGGATTTGAAATGAAACAAACAAGATGTGCTTTAACTGCAGACTGTCAGCTTTAATTTAAGGGTATTTACATCCAAATCAGGTGAACGGTGTAGGAATTACAACAGTTTGCATATGTGCCTCCCACTTGTTAAGGGACCAAAAATAATGGGACAATTTGGCTTCTCAGCTGTACCATGGCCAGGTGTGTGTTATTCCCTCATTATCCCAATTACAATGAGCAGATAAAAGGTCCAGAGTTCATTTCAAGTGTGCTATTTGCATTTGGAATCTGTTGCTGTCAACCCTCAAGATGAGATCCAAAGAGCTGTCACTATCAGTGAAGCCATCATTAGGCTGAAAAAACAAAACAAACCCATCAGAGAGATAGCAAAAACATTAGGCGTGGCCAAAACAACTGTTTGGAACATTCTTAAAAAGAAGGGAGGCACCAGTGAGCTCAGCAACACCAAAAGACTCGGAAGACCACGGAAAACAACTGTGATGGATGAGCGAATAATTATTTCCCTGGTGAAGAAAACACCCTTCACAACAGTTGGCCAGATCAAGAACACTCTCCAGGAGGTAGGTGTATGTGTGTCAAAGTCACCAATCAAAAGAAGACTTCACCAGAGTGAATACAGAGGGTTCACCACAAGATGGAAACCATTGGTGAGCCTCAAAAACAGGAAGGCCAGATTAGAGTTTGCCAAACAACATCTAAAAAAGCCTTCACAGTTCTGGAACAACATCCTATGGACAGATGAGACCGACATCAACTTGTACCAGAGTGATGGGAAGAGAAGAGTATGGAGAAGGAACTGCTCATGATCCTAAGCATACCACCCCATCAGTGAAGCATGGTGGTGGTAGTGTCATGGCGTGGGCATGTATGGCTGCCAATGGAACTGCTTCTCTTGTATTTATTGATGATGTGACTGCTGACAAAAGCAGCCGGATGAATTGTGAAGTGTTTCGGGAATATTATCTGCTCATATTCAGCCAAATGCTTCACAACTCATTGGACGCTTCACAGTGCAGATGGACAATGACCCAAAGCAGACTGCAAAAGCAACCAAAGAGTTTTTTAAGGGAAAGAAGTGGAATGTTATGCAATGGCCAAGTCAATCACCTGACCTGAATCTGATTGAGCATTTCACTTGCTGAAGACAAAACTGAAGGGAAAATGCCCCAAGAACAAGCAGGAACTGAAGACAGTTGCAGTAGAGGCCTGGCAGAGCATCACCAGGGATGAAACCCAACGTCTGGTGATGTCTATGCGTTCCAGACTTCAGGCTGTAATTGACTGCAAAGGATTTGCAACCAAGTATTAAAAAGTGAAAGTCTGATTTATGATTATTATTCTGTCCCATTACTTTTGGTCCCTTAACAAGTGGGAGGCACATATGCAAACTGTTGTAATTCCTACACCGTTCACCTGATTTAGATGTAAATATCCTCAAATTAAAGCTGACAGTCTGCAATTAAAACACATCTTGTTTGTTTCATTTCAAATCCATTGTGGTGGTGTATGGAGCCAAAAATGTTAGAATTGTGTCGATGTCCCAATATTTATGGACCTGACTGTATATAAATGAAAATGTCTAAAAAAAATTTTAAAGATGTTTTTCTTATAAAATTTTGCAAATAAATAATCTTTCTTCATAAATCTTGGCCAAAATTTATTCAGTTATCTTTTTAGTAAAAAAAAATAACCCAAATAAGTTTATAACCAAAAAATGTATAATTTTTACTTAATTTTTTTATAGTATTATTTATTTAATTTTTAAACTACTGTCACCCTAGCAGTACAGTGTCACCATGGTGACACTGTACTGCTTGTAGAGGGTAATGAAGATTTTTTTTTTTTGTTTTTTTTCGCTCATTGCTTTTACACTCATAAAGGATGTAAAAGCAATAATTTCTCCTTCTCTCTGGCTGCATTCTTGCAGCCATTGAGAAATACTGTGTGAGCTGTGAATGGTCACAGCTTGTCACATGGTACAAGGCTGCTGTGAATAGCCCTGTACCAAGTGACCTCTGTGATCATTCACAGATTTCACACGTAGTAAGCAATGATGTCAGAAGTGACATCTTGCTTACACCTATTCATGTGATCACTGATAGGCTAATCAGTGATCACATGATCGGGACCTCGCACAGAGGTCCCGTACAGCAATCGGTGTTCCGCTGTGCCCTCCGGACACAGCGGGCATCGGATCGCGGTACCGAGCGCGCACAGGCAGTGAATGCGGGGGCCATTTATAGACAGCCATCCGCTTCGGCACTGCTCCCGTCCAGCCCTGTACCATGTGATCTCTGTTATCATTCACAGATTTCACAAGTAGTAAGCAATGATGTCAGAAGTGAAATCTTGCTTACACCTATTCATGTGATCACTGAATGGCCAATCAGTGATCACATGATTGGGACCTCACACAGAGGTCCCGTACAGCGATCGGTGTTCCGCTGTGTCCGGAGAACACAGCGGGCACCAGATCGCGGTGCCGCGCGCTCCCAGGGAGCGCGCGGCACCAGATCGCGGTGCCGCGCGCTCCCAGGGAGCGCACACAATCCAAAATGGCAGGCACCGTTTATGAACAGCAACCCGCCTCTGCACTGCCACCGTCTTGCCGTTTATATACAGTGGCCGGACGGGAAGTAGTTCACAGAAATACTGTGTGAGCTGTGATTGGTCACAGCTTGTCACATGGTAGAAGGCTGTTGTGAATAGCCCTGTACCATGTGGTGATCTCTGTCATCATTCACAGATTTCACACGTAATAAGCAATGATGTCAGAAGTGACTTACACCTATTCATGTGATCACTGCTTGGCCAATCAGTGATCACATGATCGGGACCTCGCACAGAGGTCCCGTACAGCGATCGGACATGGCGGGCACCGGATCGTGGTGCCGTGGGAGCACGCACAATCCAAAATGGCGGACGCTGTTTATGAACGGCCTCCCGCTCCTGCACTGCCACCGTCCGGCCATTTATATACAGGAAGTGGTTAAAAAATAATTTTTTTTATCTGGACAAGTAGATTGTCATGCGGGACAAGTAGATTGGGGCCCCGATTTGGTCCCTGGACAAGTAGTTTTTTCAGACATTTCCACACCCATCTGATCTTTATGGATACATCAGCTGCAGCTATGATATTGCAATAAGCACTTGCTGACAGGACGTTTATATACATCTCTCAGTCAGCAAGTAGTCAGGTGGGGCTGCTTCTTCCAATCAGTGGTGAGCAATCATCACTCCTGTACAGCGAAAGCTGCTTCTTTATTTTAACAAATGCTGGGCAGTGGATTTTTGCTATTTTGAGTAAGTTGGAGTTGTGCTTTAACTATTGTCCAGTTTCTTTGCCAGTAACAGAGCACACTCTGCCGTTTAAGTGGTTGTAAACCCTTCCATATACCTGCTGAAGGGACTGGCCTCAGGTGATACACAGAGATTAAACAAATCCTCCTATATAAGTTGTGCCTGCTTATCTGTAGCCCTTTCTTCTCTACAGCCCTTCAAAGTCCACACTTTACACCGTATTTCTGAGCTCCAGAATGAAGGGAGTAGAGATCTGACATCACACACTGCACAGCATAGAGCAGGCAGCTGAGTGTAATCTGAAATCTGAGTGGAGGAAAAGGACACACACCCCTCCCTCTACACATTCTCGTGGGCTTTCCATCACCTGCTGTGTGCTGGAGGGAGGGGGCCATTTTTAAGGATTGCTTGGCGTTACCATAGACCGCAGGTGTCAAACTGGTGGCCCTCCAGCTGTTGAGGAACTACAAGGCCCATGAGGCATTGCAAGGCTGACCGTTACAAGCATGACTCCCACAGACAGAGGCATGATGTGACTTGTACTTCCGCAACAACTGGAGGGCCGTCAGTTTGACACCCCTGCCATAGACGGTCAGAAAAGACTCAGCAGAGGAATGAGAGAACAGACATAAATCTCACTCAGTGCTTTGGATTGAGGCAAGTACACACTATAGTGGGATTTGCTTTGTTCATTTGAGGGGTTTACAACCACTTTAATGAGTACTGAATCAGAATGATGAGAGAACGCCTTGTGAAAATATCTTCTCTAATCTGTTTTATACTCAGTGTCTGAATCCGAAAGCTCAAAGGGCAGTAGAGATGGCCTCCCACAGCTGCTGAGCCCTGTTTCCGAAAAAGTCACCAGGCCTATAGTTCGAAAAGACGGCAAAGTAGAGAGCGCGGCTGACGCGGTTATAGACTGTAAGTAGACATTAACGTATTATGATGTTTTTGGAATTGCATACAGGCTACAAAGGCCTGGACAACAAATCCATCCATGATATCATTTTATTAGGTTTGCTTTTTAGTAACCAAGCTCTTTTGACTGTACTCCAGTGGATCACAGGAGTGCAGTCATTCTGACCCCGACCGCTGGCGGGGAACAGATGCAGCATTAGACCAATGCTGCATCCACATAGGTAAGTATAATTTGGGGGGGGGGGGGGACCCACACTTCTCTTTTTAAAAAAAAAAAAACTACCATCACTTTATTTAAGCCATTTAATGCACAGGCATCATGTGAGGCTTCAAAACTTGGATTCACTGACAATGAGCAGGTCTGCAGTTCAGGAAAGTCCGCAAAAAAGTCAGCCGTCCCTTTCTTTATACTTGTTCTGGATCAGTGGCTCAAAGTGTTAAAAGAAAGAGGAGCAGCATGACAGCCAAACAGCTTTCTCAGATGGGAGGGGTCAGCAGTGGCAGGATCCGTATTTTGTCATGACAAAAACTGTTAGGCTGCTTTCACACTGAGGAGTGTTTGAAGCGTTTTTGCATAAAAAAAAAACGCCTGAAAAGATCAAGAAAACTGCTTGACTATGTATATTATGTATGTTTTCACACTGAGGTGCGGTGTAAAAACTCCTGCTTGCAGCATCTTTGAGGCATGTTTGGGGAGTTAAAAAAAAACTCCTCAAAGACGCCTCTTCCTATTGAAATGAATAGTAATCGCCTCAAAAATGCTCCAAAAACGTGGGAAGGTGTGGCTGTTTCAGCTGTCAGCGGGGTTCCCTACTGACAGCTGAATGTAAAAGAATTGTCGGCAATTAAAAAATAATTTTAAAAAACGGCATGGGGTCCCCCCCTCCATCCATCTGAAATCCACACCAAAAAAAATGGCATGGGGCCCCCCCCAAAATCCATACCAGACCTTTATCAGAGCATGCAACCCAGCAGGTCAGGAAACGGAGGGGGGGTGGACAAGCGAGCACCCTCACCTCTCTTTAATCATACCAGGCCACATGCCCTTCAACATGGGGCTCCTCTGCTTCCCCCCCCCCAAAGCACCTTGTCCCCATGTTGATGGAGACAAGGGCCTCTTCCCCACATCCCTGCGCTGTAGTTGTGGGGGTCTGTGGGCGGGGGACTTATCGAAATATGGAAGCCCCCCTTTAGCAAGGGGGGCCCCAGATCCTGCGCCCCCATGTGAATGAGGATGGGGTACATGGTACCGCTACCCATTCACAAAAAAAAAACTGTAGTGTAAAAAAAGACAGGAGACAGTCTTTCACAAATCCTTTATTAAAAGAAGGAAAATAAAAGAATGTCCCCTGAAATAGATCCAACGTCAATCACGATGCCCACCACCGACCGGAAAAAAGAAAAGAAGGCTCCACTCCTGAAGCTGGCTTCCGACCATCTGACTGCTCTCCTGGCTTGACAGTTTTTAAATATGTAAGGGCCGGGCCACCCAGTGACATCACTTGTGTGACCCCACCCCCGTGCAACATCATTAAACGGGGCATGCTGGGTCAGTGATTTCACACAGGGTCGGGCTTTCATACATGATGGCCCCACCCTTTACATATTTTAAGAACTGTCAAGCCAGCGGAGCAGTCAAGCAACCGGGAGCCAGCATTGGGAGCAGAGCCTTCTTTTTTTTTTTTTTTCTTCCTTTTTTCGTGATTGACGTTGGATCTACTTCGGGGGACATTCTTTTATTTTCCTTTTAATAAAGGATTTGTCAAAGACTGTCTCCTGTCTTTTTTCACACTACAGTTTTTTTTTTGGGGTTTTTTTGAATGGGTAGTGGTACCATGTAACCCATACTTATTCACATGGTGGGGGGGCGGGATCTAAGGGCCCCCATGCTAAATGGGGCTTCCTAATTCCGATAAACCCTCCGCCCGCAGACCCCCACAACCACAGCCCAGGGTTGTGGGGAAGAGGCCCTTGTCCTCATCAACATGGGGACAAGGTGTTTTGGGGTGGGGGAGCCCCCTCCACCCCAAAGCACAACCCCCCATGTTGAGGGCATGTGGCCTGGTATGGTTCAGATGGGGGGGTGATCGCTCGTCCCCCACCCCCCCTTGCTGATCTGCCGAGCTGCATGCTCAGATAAGGGTCTGGTATGGATTTTGGGAGGGAACCCACACCATTTTTTCTTTCTTTTGCCATGGGGGTTCCCCTCAAAATCCATACCAGTCCCGAAGGGCATGGTTTGGGTGGAGGGGGGGTCCCGCACTCCTTTTTTTTTAATTATCTTTTAATTGCCGGCAATTCTTTATTTTACATTCAGCTGTCAGTGGGGAACCCCCGCTGACAGCTGAAACATAAATGCATGGTTTTCACTACTAAAATACTGCATGACTTGATAAAATAACTCATGCGCTAATTTAGTAGCCTTTTTTAGTGAATTCAAATGTGCAGAGCTGCCCAATTTGAGCTACAAAAGCAAGTCACATGTCCAGGATGTTCCGCTTGAAAAACGCTTCAAAACGCTAGTCATTTTTCAAGCGTTTTTGAGGCGAACCACTGTGAAAGCAACCTTAAAGTGAACCTATGAGTGGCACTGTAAATTGGCAGCTGCTCTGTTCATTGAAATCTTCCATCCTGCTTCCTGCAGTTGTGGTCTTCCAGTGCTATGGGGGGCTAATATTGGCAGCTTCAGTTCTCACAGGCACTTGTCAAAAGTGCCGACTGTGCCCACCCTTCTGTAGTGAGTATTTTCTCTGCCTCATATAAGAATAAAAATATACAAAGGGCCTATAGATCAATGCGTGGCGTGCTCAACTCATTTCATCTTGGGAGGTGTCACCAGAATTTTGCTCAGCCCCCTATGGCAATCCTGTCACTGGCAAGTTGTCACCATCACTTACAAGTTTGGGATGGCCCTTACTTGAACAATAAGGCCTCTTTCACACACAGTGAACTCCATTCCAATGAGCAGGGGATCAGCTCCCAGATTCCCTTCTGATCAGCTCCCAGATTCCCTTCTGATCAGCTCCCAGATTCCCTTCTGATCAGCTCCCAGATTCCCTTCTGATCAGCTCCCAGATTCCCTTCTGATCAGCTCCCAGATTCCCTTCTGATCAGCTCCCAGATTCCCTTCTGATCAGCTCCCAGATTCCCTTCTGATCAGCTCCCAGATTCCCTTCTGATCAGCTCCCAGATTCCCTTCTGATCAGCTCCCAGATTCCCTGCTGACCCGCTCCCAGATTCCCTGCTGACCCGCTCCCAGATTCCCTGCTGACCCGCTCCCAGATTCCCTGCTGACCCGCTCCCAGATTCCCTGCTGACCCGCTCCCAGATTCCCTTCTGACCCGCTCCCAGATTCCCTTCTGACCCGCTCCCAGATTCCCTTCTGACCCGCTCCCAGATTCCCTTCTGACCCGCTCCCAGATTCCCTGCTGACCCGCTCCCAGATTCCCTTCTGTCCCGCTCACAGATTCCCTGCTGATCAGAGCAGAGCAGGCAGATGACAGGTCTCAATTTTTGCAGAGCGGACACTGACAGAGCCCGCTATGCTCTATAGGCAGCCAGATGTAAACAGACTACACTGTCTATTTACCTCCGACTACCTCCGATCCAATCAACCTACACGGAAGAGAACGGATCCCTTTCCATTTGTTTTTAGGAAACCGGATTGCATCGGAGGTAGGCGGGTGTAAACGAACTTGTGTCCATAGGGATGAATGGACCGTCTGGTCAGCTTCGCCTGAAAAACTAACAGGCAAAATTTGATTGGAAGGGTCGTGTGAAAGGGGCCTAAGACACACCTACTGCATAAAGACACCCACAAGGTCCAACCTTTTTCTGTCTTCATTTCAGGTAACCGGGCAGGTCTTCTTTTTGCACCATGCTTTGAGGACACTAGAGAACGTGAAATATACCAAAGCTGGAGTTTAAGAAGGAGACACAAGAGTGCTATGGAACCTGCCTTGAAAAGTCAGTTAGAATGGGAATCGAGGAATAGGCACTACAGTGGAGAAAATCTTGCGGTGCTGTTGGTTGGCGGGAATGCAGGACAAACGGAATCTGGAAAAATGCTGGACAAATTGGGTGCTGATGCAAAAATACTTAGTGGAGCTTTCAAGAAGAGTATCCCACGCCCAAAGACTTTGGACATCAAAAGCTCTGTGAGCAAGGACACCACCGGGGTGACCAAGCAGTGGAGTGACGATGACTCTCCGGTTGGAGAAGAAGCGTACAATGACAAAGTAGACTCCCCGGTGATTTTTGACCTAGAAGATCTGGACAATGACACTGTTGACAGCAAGCCAGTCAACACAAGTGACCCGAAGGCACAGCTGAGAGAGAGGAGCATGAGTACAAACTCATCTACATCCACATTTGTTGGCAAGCCTGTGGAAAAGACAGATGTAAAAGTTGGATTAGATCCTCTGTCAATGCTGGCAGCTGAAACTGGCCAGGAAGAGGAAACTGAAGAGGTGGTGGATAACAAAGTTCTTCTGACACCATCTGCTAAAAGGGACCTGGCAGAAGAAATAGAGATGTACATGAATATGAGCAGTCCGTTGACTAGCAGAGCCCCCAGCATGGACTTGCAGAGAAACGCTTCTGACCAGTACAAAACCTCTAAATCTATACCTCTCTGCCGGCGGTCCAGCCTCCCCTCAACACCCCCACAAGCACCTAGATTAGTAAAGTCAAAAACGTACCACGCAAAGCATGAGGAGCGACACCGAGGCCGGCTCTGGTCCTCTCCGGGATATGTTGGCAGCAGTCCACAGAGAGAACAACCTCCAGACTCGGCCCTAGACTTGATGTCTCCAACATCCTTTAACTTCGATGCACTCCTCACGCCTAAGCTGGATGTGTTGAAGACCAGTATGTTCTCCGCTGGAAAAGGTGTCGCTGAGAAAGCCACAAAGTGGTACTCAAAGATCACAAACTATGCTGGACCCATAAAAGTGAGTTTTGTCATCTGTAGGTTTTATTCTATTTCTAGTCTGGACTAACACTTAGTTTTTTTTTTTTAATGAGCTGTTACAGGTTACTTTTAGATTTTATCTGTTATATAATTAATTTGGATAATTTATCGATAACCTATCGTTCCAAGTAAATTTAAAAATGGAATTCCAGGTATAGGTATTTTAGAACATTGAATATGCAGCGCTAGATGTTATATGAAACCATGATTAATTAATAATAAAACGAGATTGATATAGTCCCAAATAAAGAGTCCTCAAAGACAAAATTAGTATATGTCAAAAATGCTCCATAAAGTGATCAAGAAGTCCACCAGGTGGCAAAACTGGTCAGGTGAGAAAATAGCAAATTCCTTGTAGTAATGGTTTTATAATGTGCTTACCAGAACTACATACAAAATGCGCGTTGTATGTATATACTCTGTAGAAGACATCAGGGTCTGGTCACCGGTATGATGTCATCAGAACGCCTTAGCAGACTTTCAGAGATGATATTTAGTCACGCTCCCGGTCCAGCTCAGGACTCACCAATGGGTCCACCGTCGCTCAGACACTAGATGTCCATCCACCTTAAGGAGGCAAGCCGGTCGGTCTTCAGCTCTGTGTACTGGAATGGCTTGTTTCCTGGGGTTTTCTTTGTGGTTCTGATGTGCAAATTTTTAAGAATATCCGAAAAATCCTACCCAATTCCATCAATATCAATAAGGTGTACAAACCCCTGACTACCTAAGGCTTGCCTCCTTAAGGTGGATGGACATCTAGGGGTTTATTTACTAAAGCTGGAGAGTCCAAAATCAGACTCCCTTCTGCATAGAAACCAATCAGCTTCCAGGTTTCATTGCCAAAGCTTCATTGAACAAGCTGAGGTTAGAAGCTGATTGGTTTCTATGCAGAAGGGAGTCTGATTTTGGACTCTCCAGCTTTAGTAAATAAACCCCCTAGTGTCTGAGCGATGATGGACCCATTGGTGAGTCCTGAGGTGGACCGGGAGCGTGACTAAATATCATCTCTGAGAGTCTGCTAAGGCGTTCTGATGACATCATACCGGTGACCAGACCCTGATGTCTTCTACAGAGTATATACATACAACGCGCATTTTGTATGTAGTTCTGGTAAGCACATTATAAAACCATTACTACAAGGAATTTGCTATTTTCTCACCTGACCAGTTTTGCCACCTGGTGGACTTCTTGATCACTTTATGGAGCATTTCTGACATATACTAATTTTGTCTTTGAGGACTCTTTATTTGGGACTATATCAATCTCGTTTTATTATTAATTAATCATGGTTTCATATAACATCTAGCGCTGCATATTCAATGTTTTAAATCTGTTACTGAGGTGCTGAGGTATACCTTTTATGCTAGCAGCTTGTCTTTTTATTTTCACTTTTTCTACCTAACTAATTCGGTTGCGCTCATTCAATTTGTTTTATTTACATAGGTATTTTATACATAGTTACATTCCAACTCAATACAATACCCCTCGTGTATTTTATTGTATTGTTATTGTACTGTCTCATTGTAATGTACAGCGCTGAGCAAACTGTTGGCGCTCTATAAATACTGTATAATAATAATAATACACAGCCACAAAAAAAAATTACACAGCTACAAAAAAACCTGCAACACTAAATATATATTTTAACCCCTTCATGCCTAAGGGTAAAACAAATCTAAATGCCTAAGAACAATTTTGCAATGTTGACATGTGTTAGTAAAACCGTCCATATCATCACAACTACTTTGTACATCCAGGTGAATTACACCTTTTTTTTTCAGGACAAATTGGACTTGCATTTGGTGGTAAATGGTAATGGATACCTCCTGTTTTTTTTGTTGTTTTTTTTTTCTTTTTATCAAAGGAAAACTGGCCCAAAATAGTAAAAAAAAAAGTGTTTTTTTTTTTTAAATTTAGCTGTGTGTTTCTTGTTACTACCATAACCTACCACCAAAGAACAACCAAAAATACATTTTACAGCTCTTGACGATCGCAGCGATACCATATATATATGTATGTTATTTGTACCCATAGTACAGCCCAGAAACAATAGTGTGCGTTTTGTTTTGTTTTTTTACCTAAAACACACTGACACTGATACCAATTTGTTTTTGTTTTTTTAAATCCTGCCCTTTTGACCCTGACCTTTGACCCTGACTTTGACCCAAACACTTACCCTGGCACTGAACTAGATCAAACCTTCATCTAGGTATTTTTTATTTTATTTTTTAATATTTATTTATTTATCTCTTTTTTTGTTTTTTGTTTTTACAAACATTTTTTTTCCCTCTATGCCAGGAGTTAGTGAGATACAATGTACAAAATCTCTCTCCTCCATTCATAGAGAGAAAAAAACAAGGGGGCCAGGCTGTACAGTGATTGATCACTGTGATAGCCAATCAGAGGCTACTACAGCAATCATGTGACCCAGAATCGGGAGTCCTGGGACCCAGGGCTCTCAGTGACACCCTGGTCTTTTTGCTGGGAGCGCACTGTGCGGCCCGCTCCCAGCAGAAAGACAGGTACGCAAATATGCGACCCCACGGAACAAAGCCCAGTTCTGTGAGGCCGCATATTTGTGTTACTTCGGCGTCGGGTTAACCACCTCCTGCCCGGGCGATTATAATAATTCAGCTGGATAGGACCACCATTATTCCAGGAGGACGTTGTATAATGTCCTCCCGCTCGTGCCCTAGGGGGCACACAGCGGCTCGATCTGTCATTCACTGTGTCCAGTGGAAGACTGATCATTGTACCAGGCTGGCCCTGGTACTATGTGGTCCCTGTGACCAATCACAGCAATCACATACAAGTTGTACACAGTGGCTTTCATTTATCGCTGTTCATTGTGTACTGCTATCACAATAGTACACAATGGCACATGAATGGATGCCATTCATAAAAATGTCTGCTTATAAAAGGAATAAGATCATCACCGCAATAAGCAATCATACCAAAAAAAAATCCTGATCTCCTCCCCAGAGCAGTACAGTGTCACTATGGTGACACTGTAGTGCTCTGGTCACAGTATATGTAAAAGATGTAAAAAAAAAAAAAAAAACAAATTTTCAATTATTATAAAGTTTTGGGGGTTTTTTTTGTTTTTTTTTTGGGGGGAGGGGTTTGTTTTTTGTTAATTACGGTCACCAGTCAGTGCCCCTGATCACAGTCACACTAGTCATTATGATAACACTGTTCTGCACCGGTGACAGTATGTGAAAAAAATTGGTGGAAAAAAAAATGTTTTAATTAAATTCTTCATTTTCAAAAAAAATTGTGACAAAAAGTTACAACTTCTTAACGACTCACCATGCCCCTTTCTAACTAACTTTGGGGTGTCTACTTTCTAAAAAGAGGTCATTTGGGGATTATTTATACTGTCCTGATGTTTTTGGGCCTAAAGAAATGAGACAAGCCATCAGTACATCAGGTGTGATCAATTTTCATATATATATTTATATATACATATATATATACATATATATATATATATATATATACATACATATATATATATATATATATACATATATATATATATATATACATACATACATACATACATACATACATATATTATTGGGTAAAGTAAGTATTGAACACGTCACCATTTTTCTCAGTAAATATATTTCTAAAGGTGCTATTGACATGAAATGAAATTATGTTCAGAAATTAAGTTGTGTAATAAAATGAATGACACCGGGAAAAAGTATTGAATACATGAAGAAAGGGAGCTGCCAAAAAGCATGGAAAGCCAAGATGCCAGCTGAAATCTATCAGTAATTAGAAATCCTGCCCCTTGTCAGTGCAAATAAATATCAACTGGTTCAGTCTCAACTGATGGTCTATAAAAAAGGTGTCTCATTACCAAGGTGTCACACAAGAAACATCTCATGATGGGTAAAAGCAAAGAGCTCTTTCAAGACCTTTGCAACCTTATTGTTGCAAAACACACTGATGGCATTGGTTACAGAAGGATTTCTAAACTTCTGAATGTTCCAGTGAGCATTGTTGGAGTCATAAATCGGAAGTGGAAAGAATATAATTTCATCATAAACCGGCCACGACCAGGTGCTCCTCACAAAATTTCTGACAGAGGAGTGAAACGAATTATCAGTAGAGTTGTCCAAGAGCCAAGGACCAGTTGTGGAGAGCTTCAGAAAGACCTGGAATTAACAGGTACAATTGTTTTAAAGAAAACAATAAGTAATGCACTCAACCACCATGGCCTGAATGCACGTCACCACGCAAGACTCCATTGCTGAAGAAGAAGCATGTTGAAGCGCGTTTGAAGTTTGCTGCACAACATTGAGGCAAGCCTGTGAAATCCTGGAAGAATATTGTCTGGTCAGATGAGACTAAAATTGAACTCTTTGGATGCCATAATACACACCATGTTTGGAGGTCACATGGCACTGCACACCATCCCAAAAACACCATCCCAACAGTGAAGCATGGCGGTGGGAACATCATGGAGTGGGGCTGTTTTTCAGCATACGGTGCACTCAAACTTCATATCAGTGAAGGAAAGATGAGTGGAAAAATAGACCAAGACATTCTTGATAAAAATCTGCAGCCATCTACCAGGATGATGAAGATAAAATGAGGGCGGACATTTCAGCAAGACAATCCCAAACACAAAGCCAAGGAAACTCTCAATTGGTTTCAAAGAAAGAAAATAAAGCCGCTAGAATGGCCCAGCCAATCACCTGACTTGAATCCAATAGAAAATCTATGGAAAGAACTAAAGATCAGAGTTCATAGAAGAGGCTCACGGAACCTTCAAGATTTGAAGACTGTGTGGAAGAATGGACCAAAATCACACCCGAGCAGTGCATGCCGCTAGTTTCTCCATACGGGAGGCATCTTGAAGCGGTTAGTACCAACAAGGGATTTTGTAGGAAGTATTAAAAAAAAATTCAGTTAGCGTGTTCAATACTTTTTCCCTGTGTCATTCCATTTTATTACATATAACTTAATTTATGAATGTATTTGTTTTGGTTTCTTTGTATGTACGGGTTGTTACCAACATGTGGTGAAAATGTCATGCCAATGGCACCTTTAGAAATATATTTACTGAGAAAGATGGTGACGTGTTCAATACTTATTTTACCCGCTGTATATATTCCATAGTTTGTGAACTCTATAACTTTCCTACAGACTAAGGGCTCATGTACACGGGGCGTTTGGAAAACTCTTCTGAACGATGGAAACTGACTGCTGGAAACCGTAGGTTAAAAAACGACAGTTTAGCCGCGTTTGCATACCGCGTTTATGCTCGTTTATGTGCAATTGCTTTTAGAAGCGTTTTTAAAAGATAACCTCAGAATGCACTGAAAAACAGTAAAAAATTAACTATTTCAGACATTTTGAGAGGAATAGAGAGAGCAGAAGCAGAGAGAGCAGTATGTGTGGAGATGACCGGTCTTTTCTGGTTGTATTCACTATGGATCCCATCATGAGCATAATGCGGCGCTTTCTACCATTTTTTCATTCACGCGAAACCTGAAACTGACTGCGCTGGTGTACCGGGTCCATTAGAATACATGGAAAATGCTTTGCATGCATTTCTGATGAGGAAAAAAGGCTCCGGACAGCATCTGGACATGGAACAGTTAAAAAGCGCTTCTAAACGCAAATGCTTATAAACGCAGTTAACTGTGTTTACAAGCGTTTGAGCCAGTAAAATCTACTCCTGAATGCAAGTTTGGTGCGTTCAAAAAAAACGACTGTAAACTCAACTACCTGTAAAGGACGATGTGTACATGAACACATAGGAGAACATTAGGGGGAGTTCAGGGGCTGCTGAAAAAACGCTGAACAGCTCCTGAACGTCAGTTTAGCAGCTGCAGTGTGCCCTAAATAATATACACGGTTTTGGATTATTTTTTACCAAAGAGATGTAGCAGAATACATTTTGGTCTAAATTTATGAAGAAATTTTATTTATTTCAACAATTTTATAACAGAAACTTACAAAACTTTTTTTTTTTTTTTCAAAATGTTTAGTATTTTTTAATTTCTATACCCAAAAAAACCCCATTGGTGATTAAATACCACCAAAAGAAAGCTCTATCGGTCTCAAAAAGAAATGTCATACAGTTGCAGTGCTGAATGACTGCGCAATGGTCCTGGTTCAGATCTCTGCGGGTGGTGTCGCTGTGGATCCGCACGAGAATCCGTG
This sequence comes from Staurois parvus, assembly GCF_062004578.1. Lineage (NCBI taxonomy): Eukaryota > Metazoa > Chordata > Amphibia > Anura > Ranidae > Staurois > Staurois parvus. The sequence goes on along the minus strand of NW_028318561.1, from coordinate 242,595 downwards.
CAGCCGCACCACCCACACAGAGAATTGCGGGCGGGTTCCATTATTTCTAATGGCACGCCGCCTGCACTGGGAAACGCAACCGTACTGGGAACCGAGGTTCCCGTGCGGGCTGCGTTTTCCAAAGGAACCGGATATCGTATGTACTCTCCAGCGCCTCAGGATATGCACAGCCAAAAGGGAAGCCAAGGGTACCAGGACAGCGACAACCAAAGGAAATGCTTCAGGGGTGCAGCCCTCCTCAGACGGGGAAATCAGCCACTGGATAGAGAGAAAACAGGTGGCGCACACCTAGTGCATTATCCAAGGTTTATTGTAGGAGTGAAAGAATAATAAAAACATACTCGCAGACGAAGCATGTATCTAAAAAGCATAGAAAAATGACAATGGCCACAACGGCAGGCAAGGTGTTCTCACTGTCAGTGCAGTCAAATGGCTGACGCGTTTCAGGGACGAATCCCTTTCCTCAGAGCTGATGACCAACCTGTGGGGAAATAGCTGCCATTTTTCTATGCTTTTTAGATACATGCTTCGTCTGTGAGTATGTTTTTATTATTTAATTCCTACAATAAACCTTGGATAATGCACTAGGTCTCTGCGTTTTCCAAAGGGACTTCTTTCCCTTATGTGTCACGGGGCACTGGAGTCCATTCAAATGAATGGGCTCTCGTGCCCGAGCAAAACGCGGCCCGCATGGCCGCATATTTATTTATTTATTTCAGGTACTTATATAGCGCCGTCAGTTTATGCAGCGTTTTACATATATATTGTACATTCACATCAGTCCCCGCCCCTGAGGAGTGTAAAATCTAAGGTCCCTAACTCACATTCATGCATACATAGGGACAATTTAGAGAGAGGCCAATTAACCTACCAGCATGTCTTTGGAATGTGGGAGGAAACCGGAGTACCTGGAGGAAACCCACGCAGGCACAGGGAGAACATACAAACTCCAGGCAGGTGGTGCCATGGTTGGGATTCGAACCAACGACCCGAGTACTGCCAGGCGGAAGTGCTAACCATTTAGCCACTGTGCTGCCCATTATATAGGGGCAGCACAGTATGTATACACACACACACAATGTTGTCAAAAGTATTGGGCCGCCGGCCTTTCCACGCACATGAACTTTAATGGCCCCCCAGTCTTAGTCCATATGGTTCAATATTGAGTTGGCCCCGCCCTTTGCAGCTATATCAGCATCGCATAGGTGTGAACCGGGGGTCAGAGTGTGAGAGCGCTGAAAGCTGCAAATTATCCTGGGCAGGAAGGGGGTGAGAGCGTCTGATATTGAAGTGGTTAAAATATGTATTTAGTGTTACAGGTTTTTTTTTTGGTGGCTAATTCCGCTCTCCAGGATTAAAAGGGATTGTGTATTGTCTTGAGTTGGAATGTAACTATGTGTGATATATCCATACCTGGAATTCTGGAAGTATTAGTTTTACAGTGCGCCACTGTTGGTTTAAAAGGATTTGTGTTTTTTTTTTTTTTCTTGAGTTGGAATAAGTCATTTTTTTATAGTTAGAATACTTAATGCCTGACAGCTTCTTGTACTTTCTTTAATTTTAGGATGACCAGGTCCATCCTCAATTCTTCAACTGCATTTCTAGACATGTTTAACCATTTGCCGCCCGCCCTATGGCCGAATGGCGGCTGGCAAATGTCATCAGCGTTCCAGGTGGACGCCATATGGCGTCCTCCCGCACATGCGCAGATTGCGCTCCTGCAGAGCCGCGCAGTGGCGCGATCTGTCACCGGCTGTGTACCTCGGACACGGCCGATGACAGATCTGAGTACCGGCCCTGTTGCTGGTAGCATGTGACCTGCTGTGACCAATCACAGCAGGTCACATGACAGTTGTATACAATGGATGGCTTCATTCATGCCATCCATTGTATACTAGTGTCTAGCTGTGAATGGTCACAGCTAATCACATGCACATGTCATGTGATTAGCTGTGGCCAAATCACAGCTAAGCACAAAAAAAAAAAAAAAAAACCTGAATGAATCGATGTCATTCAGGTAAATGCTTGCTTATAGCAAAGTAATTCTTTGCTATAAGCAAATTGTGTAAAAAAAAAAAAAAAAAATACTGATCACTTCCCCAAAGTAGTACAATGTTACTATGGTAACATTGTACTACTTTAGTCATAGTAAAATATGGAAAAAAAATCATAAATAAAAGAAAAAAAATGTAATAAAAAAAATATATATATATATATATATTATATATTTTTTTTTTTTCATACTGTCACCAGTCAGTGTCCCTGTTCACCGCCATGCCAGTTATATGATGACGCTGTACTGCACTGGTGACAGTATGTAAAAAAAAAATAGTGAAACAAATTTTTTGAATTTTTTCATTTTCCGAAAAATTATGACAAAAAAAATACAACTTCAAAAAACTTGCCATTCCTCTTATGAAATACGTCGGACTGTCTACTCTGCAAAAAGGGGTCATTTGGGGGATATCTGTACTGTCCTGACATTTGGGGGGATATCTGTAATGTCCTGACATTTGGGGGATATCTGTCCTGTCCTGACATTTGGGGGATATCTGTACTGTCCTGACATTTGGGGGATATCTGTACTGTTCTGACATTCTTGGACCTCAAGAAATTAGATTGGCTGTCAGTACTTCAGGATTGATCAATATTCAGATCTATACCATAGTTTGTGAACTCTATAACTTTCCTACAAACTAAAAAATACATCCCCGGGCCCTGCATTCACTATATCCGCTCTCCCCGGACCCTGCATTCACTATATCCGGTCTCCCCGGACCCTGCATTCACTATATCCGGTCTCCCCGTACCCTGCATTCACTATATCCGCTCTCCCCGGACCCTGCATTCACTATATCCGCTCTCCCCGGACCCTGCATTCACTATATCCGCTCTCCCCAGACCCAGCATTCACTATATCCGCTCTCCCCAGACCCAGCATTCACTATATCCGCTCTCCCCGGACCCTGCATTCACTATATCCGCTCTCCCCGGACCCTGCATTCACTATATCCGCTCTCCTCGGACCCCGCATTCACTATATCCGCTCTCCTCGGACCCCGCATTCACTATATCCGCTCTCCCCGGACCCTGCATTCACTATATCCGCTCTCCCCAGACCCAGCATTCACTATATCCGCTCTCCCCGGACCCTGCATTCACTATATCCGCTCTCCCCGGACCCTGCATTCACTATATCCGCTCTCCCCGGACCCTGCATTCACTATATCCGCTCTCCTCGGACCCTGCATTCACTATATCCGCTCTCCCCGGACCCTGCATTCACTATATCTGGTCTCCCCGGACCCCGCACTCACTATATCCGCTCTCCCCAAACCCTGCATTCACTATATCCGCTCACCCCGGACCCCGCATTCACTATATCCGCTCTTCCCGGACCCCGCATTCACTATATCCGCTCTTCCCGGACCCCGCATTCACTATATCCGCTCTTCCCGGACCCCGCATTCACTATATCCGCTCTTCCCGGACCCCGCATTCACTATATCCGCTCTTCCCGGACCCCGCATTCACTATAACTGGTCTCCCGGGACCCTGCATTCACTATATTGGATCTCCCCGGACCCTGCATTCACTATATCTGGTTTCCCCGAACCCCGCATTCCTTATATATGGTCTCCCCGGACCCTGCATTCATTATATCCGGTCTCCCCGGACCCTGCATTCATTATATCCGGTCTCCCCGGACCCTGCATTCACTATATCCGGTCTCCCCGGACCCCGCATTCACTATATCTGGTCTCCCCGGACCCTGCACTCACTATATACGCTCTCCCTAGACCCTGCATTCACTATATCAGCTCTCCCTGGACCCTGCATTCACTATATCCGCTCTCCCCAGACCCCGCATTCACTATATCCGGTCTCCCCGGACCCCGCATTCACTATATCCGGTCTCCCCGCACCCTGCATGCCCTATATCCGATCTCCCCGGACCCTGCATTCACTATATCTGATCTCCCCAGACCCTGCATTCACTATATCCAGCCTCCCACAGTACACACGACATGGAAATGCAATTATTGTAATAAATATACACTGCTAAATTAAAAATAGGAGGTTTCATTCTCCCCTGACTGTCTTATGAGACTGCATAACCCCTGACCCTCTGTCTGGACAGTGCTGATTGGGCCCTGTGCTGATCACATGCACCCTCCCAAGAAAAAACAAAACTCTAGCAATACACACCAAACTGAGCATGTACAGAGTGCCTCCTAGAGCTCTGTACTATCAGCAGATGGATTGGGGACAGTAGAAGGGGAGGATCAGAGAAGACAGGATCAAATGGCCTTTTTACACGATGCAAAGGAATAACCCCTTAGGTTCCACAGTGAGTATAACAAGCATGCATTACTGCATCTACAGACTGATTGTACTGTTGGGGGTTTAGTAACACTTTAACTCTAAACTGATCAGCTGTGGTGATATTTGGGCTATGTAGTTTTTGGCGATATCGCAGGCACTTGCAATTTTAAGACATGGACTGTTTGGTATCTATTTACTCGATGCAACCTCATCTTTTACATTTTAACCAAAAATGGGTATTATATTGTGGTTTGTTTGGTTTTTTTTGTTTGGTTTTGTTTTTTTTTTAGTTTTTTTTTTTAGTTTTTTTTGCACTGAAATTAATTTTATTATAGTTTTTCCTGAAAACTTGCACTTAAACAGTTGCACAAATACTATAAAAATGACATAAAATCTGCAACTGTCACCTTTTTATTCTAAAGGGCCTCTGCTTTCAGAAGATATACGATGGTTATTTTTTTTTTGTTTTATTGCCAAAAATGTAAGTTTTTTATATGTATGCGAAACATTTTTAAAACATTTCTTTGGGGCCAAACTGGTTAACATCTGATGTATCTGCCTACATCAAGGACAATAGCCTAGAGCAGGGGTAGGCAACCTGCGGCTCTCTAGCTGTTGGGGAACTACATTTCCCACGAGGCATTGCAAAATTGACAGTTACAGCTATGACTTGCAGAGGCATGATGGGACTTGTAGTCCTGCAACAGCTGGAGAGCCGCAGGTTGCCTACCCCTGGCCTAGAGTTTCATTATAAGCTGAAGTTGTGTGTCTTCTGCAGGATCAGAATTGTGACAGGGCAAGCCTTTCTTCAGGCGGTGCCGGAGATGTGGAATCCTGCTCCATCAATGAAGATGACTTTGAAGGCATTTCCTCTCCTCGTGACAACGATCTCTCCACTGGTAACAGCTCGGTGGGGATGAGTAGGACCAGCCTGGAGAGCAACACTTCCCAAGAGGGAGCGTCTAAGCAACTCTACCACAGCGGTGAGGCTACAGATACCGAGACGGCTAATAAAGAACTCCGGAATGACACAACTATACTGACTGATCTCCCCTTCTGATCCCAGGTTCCCCTTCTAGAACCCCGCAGAACTACAAGTCTGAGATTCTATCTTCCTGCAATTCCAGTAGTACGAGCGTCTTCCAAAACTATGCTATGGAGGTACAATGTTCTGTTTTATCATCTTGCAAAAAAAAAAAAAAGGAAAAACAAAGAACATTTTTGTACGGTGTAGAATTTTAGAGTACAGTATTTTCCGGCGTATAAGACGACTTTTTACCCCTTGAAAATCTTCTCAAAAGTCGGGGGGTCTTATACGCCGAAATACGGCATACTGACACTTTTTAGGGGGGCGGCGCGGTGCCCTTCCAACGGAAGGGACACTAAGTACAGGGGTGGGCAGGGGCTGTTTCTTACCTGGCTCCGGTCCCACGACGATCCGGTCCAGGAGGCGCGGCTGCTCCTTCAGTTCGGCCACTGGATGTTCGGGTGGCTGCTCGGCTCCGTCTCCTCACCGGTGATTGGCCGCCAGAACTGTAGCTCAGGAAAGGCACACAGGCGGCCAATCACCGGCGAGGGGGCGGAGCCGAGCGGCCCCACGAAAATCGAGTGCAGGAGCAGCAGGTTAGTGTTCAGTGTAGAGGTGCTGCTGCAACCACATATGCTGGCTGCAGCAGCACCATACTAGAACAGGGTCAGCAAGTGTAATTGGTGTCAGTGGGAGGAATAGTGCCCCATCATTGGTGTCACTGATACCAATGATGGAGCACTATTCCTCCCACTGACACCAATGATGGGGCACTATTCCTCCCACTGATACCAATGATGGAGCACTATTCCTCCCACTGACACCAATGATGGGGCACTATTCCTCCCACTGACACCAACGATGGGGCACTATTCCTCCCACTGACACCAACGATGGGGCACTATTCCTCCCCCCCCCCCCACTGACACCAACGATTTGGCACTATTCCCCCCCCCCACTAACACCAATGATGGGGCACTATTCCACCCCCCACTGACACCAATGATGGGGCACTTTTCCACCCCCCACTGACACCAATGAATGGACACCATTCCTCCCACTGACACCAATGTTGGGACACTATTCCTCCCACTGACAACAATGATGGGGCACTATTCCCCCCACTGATACTAATGATGGGGCACTATTCCTGCCACTGATACCAATGATGGGGCACTATTCCTGCCACTGATACCAATGATGGGGCACTATTCCTCCCACTGACACCAATGATGGGGCACTATTCCTCCCACTGATACCAATGATGGGGCACTATTCCTTCCACTGACACCAATGATGGGGCACTATTCCTCCCACTGACACCAATGATGGGGCACTATTCCTCCCACTGATACCAATAAAGGGGCACTATTCCTCCCACTATTCCTCATCTTATACGCCGGCAAATACGGTATATACAGTTGTGCTCAGAAGTTTCCCTCCCCTGGCAGATATTGTGAAATTTTGGCATTGATATTGAAAAGTTGACTGATCATGCCAAAAAATGCTCTTTTATTGAAGGGTGATGATCATATGAAGCCATTTATTATCACATCGTTGTTTGGCTCCTTTTTAAATCATAATAACAGAAATCACGCAAATGGCCATGATCAGAAGTCTCCGCCCCCAGATCAGAAGTCTCCGCCCCCGGATCATAAGTTTCCCTCCCGTGGAATGTTTGGCCTTGGTACAGACACACAAGGTGACACACACGGGTTACAATGCCAATTAGAGGTTAATGTCCCACATCTGTGGCTTTTAAAATTGCAATTAATGTCAGTGTATAAATAATCAATGAGCTTGTTAACTCTTACACGGAAGCACTGGCTAGGCTAGATACTGAGCAGGGGCGGACTGACCATTCGAGCACTCGGGCACTGCCTGAGGGCCCGGGGTCAGTAGGGGGCCCCATGAGATGCCCCTGGTACCTTTCATTGGCTTTTTTGGGTGTGGGCGAGGACACAGGCGCCCCTTGATCCCCTATTGCCCAGGGGGACTCATGAGTTGTCAGTCCACCCCTGATACTGAGCCATGGGGATCAGAAAAGAACTGTCAAAAGTCCTGTGTAACAAGGTAATGGAACTTTATAAAGATGGAAAAGGGCATAAAAAGATGTCCAAAGCCTTGAATAGGCCAATCAGTACTGTTAAATCACCTATTAAGAAATGGAAAGTTCGGGGATCTCTTGATACCAAGCCAAGGTCAGGTAGACCAAGAAAGATTGCAGCCATAACTGCCTGAAGAATTGTTCGGGATTCAAAGAAAAACCCCCACAGGCAACCTCAGGAGAAATCCAGGCTGCTCTGGAAAAAGATGGTGTGGATGTTTTTAAGGAGTACAATATGGTGATACTTGAGCACAAATGAGCTGTTTGGTCGAGGTGTCAGAAAGAAGCTTCTACTGCACCAATGCCACAAAAAAGCCCAGTTACAATATGCCTGACAACACCTTGACATGCCTAACCGGGCCTTTGTGTGTCATTGATGCAGTAAAGGCTTCTTTCTGGCACCTCCACCATGCAGCTTATTTTTGTTCAAGTGTCATATTGTGCTCCTTCAAAATAACCACACTGATACCAAGCCAAGGTCAGGTAGACCAAGAAAGATTGCAGCCACAACTGACAGAATTGTTCGGGATGCAAAGAAAAACCCCCACAGGCAACCTCAATAGAAATCCAGGCTGCTCTGGAAAAAGATGGTGTGGTTGTTTTTAAGGAGTACAATACGGTGATACTTGAACAAAAATGAGCTGTTTGGCCGCAGCTCTCAATCACCGGGTCCCGGCCGGTGATTACCGAGGATTTCCGACAGGGAGGAGAACTGTTTTGTTTACTAACAATTCTCCTCCTTGTCAGCTGGGGCACACTGCTTTGGATGGCTGTGCAGAGCACAGCCATCCAAAGCAGTGTGCTTACAATGGAGCACACAGACACCGCCCCCTAGTAAAGCACACCCAGCACACGAATTACCCTTTGATCGCCCCTCATGTTAACCCCTTCCTGCCCAGTGCCATTAGTACAGTGTCAGGTTTTTTTTTTGTTTTTTGTTTTTTTAGCATTGATCACTGTATTGGTGTCACTGGGGATGTCAATGACACCAAGTCAGTTCTCCCCCCAGTGTCAGAATGTCTGCCGCAGTCACGCTATAAGTCGCTGATCACCGCCATTACTAGTAAAAAATTTAAAATCCCAGTATATATACCACCATTTTTAGACGCTATAACTTTCACGTAAACAATTAATTTACACGTATTGGGATTTTTTTTTTTTTAGCAAAGACACGGAGCAGAATACATTTTGGCCTAAATTTATTGCGAAATTTAGATTTTTAATAAAAAAATTTTACTGGATGTTTATAGCAAAAAGTTAAAAAAAAGTGTTTTTTTTCCAAAATTGTCAGCCTTTTCTTGTTTATAGTGCAAAAAATAAAAACCGCACAGGCGATCAAATACCACTGAAAGAAAGCTGTATTTGTGGGGGGAGGAAAGGATATAAATTTAAGGTGCAGTGTTGCATGACCGCACAAAATAACGCAGCGCCATATCGCAAAAAATGGCCTGGTCGGGGGGGTCAATCCTCTGGAGGGTAAGTGGTTAAAGTAGCACAGCGCCACATAGCAACGAATGGCCAGGTCATGAAGGGGGGTAAATCTTCCAGAGGGCAAGTGGTTGAAAAAATATTTTTATACTACTTTTGACCATTTTTCCGTTGATAATTAAAAAAAAATCTGGACATATGTATTATTATTTATAACCAAATGAAAGCTCTGAGCTAAGCACACTAAGGTAAATTTCCCGTAATAGGTGCTAATCTCCAGCTGCTCCCGGTGTCTGACCTGTGATTGCCTGGTCCACGATGAGGAGATTATGGCTGGCTGGACAGCGGATGATTCAAATCTCAACACCACCTGTCCCTTCTGTGGGAGCGCCTTCCTCCCATTCCTGAACATTGAAATCCGAGACCTGCGCCGCCCCGGTCGGTAAGGATCATTACATTGTCTGGATGGCAAAGCTTATCACCTTTTAAATCTGAGCCTGAGGGCCGCTTCACACCACATGTTTGCAATCTGTTTGCATTTCTGCATGCACTGTTCTCATGCGTTCCATTGCATTTTTTTCTCTTTTTTTGGGTTTTGTTGTTAGCAGCATGCACCTGCCAGCATCCTAACAACCAGTAACCCATCCCTGCTGTACTTTTTACTCTTTTGCTTACATTCTGTCAGCGGGAAACCCCCTCACTGACAGCAGGACTGAGGCATCGGTTGTTAAGGAGCCGGCACAAGCCAGCATCCTAACAACGATGAGTCATGACAGCAGGAATGAGTCATCGGTTGTTAAGGAGCCTGCACAAGCCAGCATCCTAACAACGATGAGTCATGACAGCAGGAATGAGTCATCGGTTGTTAAGGAGCCGGCACAAGCCAGCATCCTAACAACGATGAGTCATGACAGCAGGAATGAGGCATCGGTTGTTAAGGAGCCGGCTCAAGCCAGCATCCTAACAACAATGAGTCATGACCGCAGGAATGAGGCATCGGTTGTTAAGGAGCCGGCACAAGCCAGCATCCTAACAACGATGAGTCATGACAGCAGAAATGAGGCATCGGTTGTTAAGGAGCCGGCACAAGCCAGCATCCTAACAACGATGAGTCATGACAGCAGGAATGAGGCATCGGTTGTTAAGGAGCCGGCACAAGCCAGCATCCTAACAACGATGAGTCATGACCGCAGGAATGAGGGATTTGTTGTTAAGGAGCCGGCTCAAGCCAGCATCCTAACAACGATGAGATATGACAGCAGGAATGAGGCATCGGTTGTTAAGGAGCCGGCACAAGCCAGCATCCTAACAACGATGAGTCATGACCGCAGGAATGAGGCATCGGTTGTTAAGGAGCCGGCACAAGCCAGCATCCTAAGAACGATGAGTCATGACCGCAGGAATGAGGGATTTGTTGTTAAGGAGCCAGCACAAGCCAGCATCCTAACAACGATGAGATATGACAGCAGGAATGAGGCATCGATTGTTAAGGAGCCGGTTCAAGCTAGCATCCTAACAACGATGAGTCATCCCTGCTGTCAGCTGGGGGGCTTCCTCGCTGACAGTAGAATTTAAACAGAAGAGGGAAAAAAATTAGTGTGGGGTCCCCCTTCAATCCATAGCCTTCCATTTGGGGCCACATCAAAACAAAAAAAAATGCATGCCCCACAAATCTATAGCAGGCCCTTTGGTCATTTTTTTTGGCTTTTGCTTACATTCTGTCAGCGGGGAACCCCCTCACTGACAACAGGGATGAGGCATGGGTTGTTAAGGAGCCGGTTCAAGCCAGCATCGTAACAACGATGAGTCATCCCTGCTGTCAGCTGGGGGGAGGTTCCCCGCTGACAGCAGAATGTAAACAGAAGAGGTAAAAAAATAGTGTGGGGTCCCCCTTCAATCCATACCCTTCATTTTGGGGCTACATCAAAAAAAATGTATACCCCACAAATCTATAGCAGGTCTTTTGGTCATTTTTTTTTTTGGCTTTTGCTTACATTCTGTCAGCGGGGAACCCCCTCACTGACAGCAGGAATGAGGCATGGGTTGTTAGGATGCTGGCTTGAGCTGGCTCCTTAACAACGATGAGTCATCCCTGCTGTCAGCTGGGGGGGTTCCCTGCTGACAGCAGAATGTAAACAGAAGAGGGAAAAAAAATAGTGTGGGGTCCCCCTTCAATCCACAGCCTTCCATTTGGGGCCACATCAAAAAAACAAAAAAATATATGCCCCACAAATCTATAGCAGGCCCTTTGGTCATATTTTTTTTTACGTGGGGTCACCCCCAAATCCATACCAGGCCCGTTGATCATTTTTTTGGAAGAGGGGTGTCCCGTCCCATCCCCCCATCCCCAAAAAAAAAATCCATACCAGGCTCTTTGGTCTTTTTTGTTTTGGGGGGTCTCCCCCTTCAATCCATACCCTTCCCCCTTCCTCACATGAAAAAAAAAAATGCATGCACCACAAATCTACGGCAGGCCCTTTGGTCATATTTTTTTTTGGTGTGGGGTCACCCCCAAATCTATACCAGGCCCTTTGGTCATTTTTTTGGGAGTGGGGTCACTCCCCCTAATCCCTACCAGGCCCTTTGGTCTTTTTTGTTTTGGGGGGGGTCTCCCCCTTCGATCCATACCCTTCCATTTGGGGCCACATGAAAAAAAACAAAAAAATTCATGCCCCACAAATCTATAGCAGGCCTTTTGGTCATATTTTTTTTTTTTGACGTGGGGTCACCCCCAAATCCATACCAGGCCCTTTGATCATTTTTTTTTGGGGGGGGGGTCTCCCCCTTCAATCCATACCTTTCCATTTGGCACCACATCAAAAAAACAAAAAAAAATGCATGCTCCACAAATCTATAGCAGGCTCTTTGGTCATTTTTTTTTTTTGGTGTGGGATCACCCCCAAATCCATACCAGGCCCTTTAGTCATTCTTTTGGGAGTGGGGTTCCCCCCCCCCCCAAATCCATATCAGGCCCTTTGGTCTTTTTTTATTGGGGGGGGGGTCTCCCCCTTCAATCCATACCCTTCCATTTGGGGTCACATCAAAAAAAAAATGCATGCACCACAATTCTATAGCAGGCCCTTTGATCTTTTTTTTTTTTTTTGTCTTGGGGGTCCCCCCCCCAAATCCATACCAGGCACTTTGGTCATGGTACCAGAGCATTACATCCGCGATCGACTTCTTAGGGTTGCAGTTTTTTCCAGGCTCCTATGCAACAAAAGCAATAAATTCACATTTTCTTTTACATTAATATTGTGTATATTTTGCAGTAGGTGTACTTACCTTTTAACATGTCCGTCACATAAATTTCAATACAATCTTCTGTAGATCTTGCTTTCTTAGTATTAGCATTATGAAAGTATAAATCGATGAGTGCTTTAAATGTATCTGTAAAATCTGGTCACATGCGGTTCCATTTTTCAGTATTATTGGGCTTTCTGCTCGTATGCAGCTCCAAGTGACATTCATGGGCAGCCATTGAGCATGAAGTCCTCGTTATTTCAGAATATGTTTTTAAGACACGTGTCCAAACATGGACTTTCAGATGTATGATCATTATTGTTTTTGTGACAGGTACTTCTTAAAAGTCAGTCCATCCACAGACAGCATGCACCCTTCAGGTTGTCAGAGGCCAAAGTCTGCAATCATCCCGCCAGCTTATTTGGTCACTCCAGCCAGGTAATTAACGGTGCTGATTGCGTTGTGGTTTTTATTTCCTAACCCTTCAAGTCTTCTGTATTCTGAGAACATGTCAGAGCATCTTGCATCGATTGTTCATCTTGTAGACCGCATACAATTGATTATAGCTACAGCACAGTGGCTAAATAGTTAGCACTTCCGCCTGGCAGTACTCGGGGTCGTTGGCTCGAATCCCAACCACGGCACCACCTGCCTGGAGTTTGCATGTTCTCCCTGTGCCTGCGTGGGTTTCCTCTGGGTACTCCGGTTTCCTCCCACACTCCAAAGACATGCTGGTAGGTTAATTGGCTCCTGTCTAAATTGTCCCTAGTATGTGTATATATGAATGTGAGTTAGGGACCTTAGACTGTACACCCCTTGAGGGTTAGGGACCTTAGATTGTACCCCCCTTGAGGGTTTGGGACTGATGTAAATGTACAATATATATGTAAAGTGCTGCGTAAATTGATGACGCTATATAAGTACCTGAAATCAATCAATAAATAAATATTTTCACCCGAGCTTTATGTGTTACTCTTGTAGCAAAGGAAAACTTGAGGACTCAAATACCAGAACTATAGATATACCGACTGGGAAGAGGAAGACGGATCCAAGTGAATCGACCTCTCCTAGTCTTCCCGTAGTGAGAAGCGTCAGTACATTCAGCACTTTGGATGAGAAGCCATCTTGTAATCTGAGCCATGTCTCCACTGGCAGCCTACCCACTAACTTTCAGACACCCACTGTAAGTACACTGGTTAAGTATGTTTCATTTGTTTAAAGCAGATCTTCATCCGTAAATTGAAAGTCCCTCCTGTCTGCCCCAGATCAAGTATACAAACCCAACGCACACGTTCCTGCGTTGAATAATGGCTGTATGTATAAGTGGGTGCTGCAGCGACCGTCGGCTGGAACGGAACCGAGGATCACCAATATGGGTCCAAAAGCTTTAATGAACGATCACATAGTTACAGCAAGGCAACGTTTCAGAGTCTCGTAGGATCCCTTCATCAGGCATGTGCCTTTCTGTAACTGTGATCTTTCATTAAAGCTTTTGGACCCATATTGGAGATCCTGTGTGCTGGTGACATTCTCCCTTTCCAATGCAGATCATTCACCTAGGCCAGGGGTCTGCAACCTTTAAGACATAAAGAGCCACTTGGACCCGTTTCCGAGAGGGAAAAAAAGACTGGGAGCCGCAAAACCATTGCAACATTTAAAACAAATCCGACACTGCATATATTGCAAAAAGCGCTCTGGTCATGAAGGGGGTTTAAGGGCCCAGTAAGCAAAGGGTTAATCAGGGCCACAGTGTATCATCATAATCACAATCATAGCCTTAGGTCAGTGGTGGGCAACCTTTTTTTTCAACTGAGCCAAATCTCGCCAAAACCACGATTGAAATTTATTTTGAGAGAAACATTTTTAAAACTGAAAATACATCCCCCATATAGTAATTCATCCCCCCCATAGTAATTCATCCCCCATATAGTAATTCATCCCCCATATAGTAATTCATCCCCCATAGTAATTCATCCCCCCTATAGTAATTCATCCCCCCTATAGTAATTCATCCCCCATATAGTAATTCATCCCCCATATTGTGTCAATTCACTTACCTTTGCTCCGCGCGTTCCTCTCGCTGTGTTCCCGCGCCGTTCTGGTCTTCAGGGCGGACTGTGAGAGGAGAGGAGTTCGTCACGCTGCCCCGCCTACATCCTGACAGCCAATGTTTGCCAGCGGGTGCCCGGCACACAGAAGAGCTGCATTAAAAGAGCCGCGGCTTGCCGACCCTATTGCCTGTCACCTGGTGGGCAGTGTGCTCTGGAGCCGCAGGAAAGGTGAAAAAGAGCCGCATGCGGCTCCGGAGCCGCGGGTTGCTGACACCCGACCTAGGCGAATGATGTGTACTTTGACTGCTTTGTCTCCAGGGATATGTACATCACATACCCAAGGAGGCCTTAGTTTTTCAGACACAGAGGATGAGGGGCCAGCCCAGGGGTGTGTCATCGGGAGACCCTCCTGACTGAACCCGGAAGAGCCAGCAGGATTCCCAATGACATCACACACAATCATGGTGGCGCAGGACAACACTGGATCTGCTGGGTGGGTGAATATCCAAACTGCGGAGAACCCACCACAACGTAAGCAGGGGTTAAAAAAAAAAAGATGGTAAACTGAAGATCCACTTTAGGTATAACACCAGTGAAGTTCATTGTGCTGCAGTTGTCCTGTAACTACTTTTTTCTCCCTTTAACCCCTTGTCTGCCGGGCACTTATACCCCCCTTCCTGCCCAGGCCAATTTTCAGCTTTCAGCGCTGTCACACTTTGAATGACAATTGCGCGGTCATGCAACACTGCACCCATATGAACTTTTTATAATTTTTTTTACACAAATAGAGCTTTCTTTTGGTGATATTTAATCGCCTCTGGGTGTTTTATTTTTTGCGCTATAAACAAAAATAGCAAAAAAAAAAAGTTTTTCTTTGTTTCTATTATAAAATTTAGCAAACTGATAATTTCTTCTCTTTCACTGATGTGCGCTGATGAGGCTGCACAGATAGGCAGTGCTGATGGGCATGGATAGGAGGCACTGATGAGGTGGCACAGATAGGCAGTGCTGATGGGCATGGATAGGAGGCACTGATGAGGTGGCACAGATAGGCAGTGCTGATGGGCACGGATAGGAGGCACTGATGGGTGGCACTGGTGGGCACTGATGAGGTGGCATGGATAGGCAGAACTGATGGGCACGGATAGGAGGCACTGGTGGGCAGCACTGGTGGGTGGCACTGCTGGGCACAGGGTGGGTACAGGTGGGTGGCACTGCAGGTCACAGGTGGGTGGCACTGATGGGTACAGGTGGGCAGCACTGATGAGGTGGCACAGATAGGCAGTGCTGATGGGCACGGATAGGAGGCACTGATGGGCACTGATGAGGTGGCACGGATAGGCAGTACTGATGGGCACGTATAGGAGGCACTGATGGGTGGCTCTGGTGGGCAGCACTGGTGGGTGGCACTGCTGGGCACAGGGTGGGTACAGGTGGGTGGCACTGCAGGTCACAGGTGGGTGGCACTGATGGGCACAGCTGGTGGCACTGATCACTTCTCCGACAATTGCCAGTTGTTGGCAGTACTTTCCTTATTCTGTGACAGCATGAGGAAAGTGCAGCCTATAACCGGCAACTGTATTTACCTGGTGATCTGTGTCATTGGACACAGCTGATCATGTGCTAAAAGGCTGCCGTGATTGGCTATTTACCATATCACGTGATCAGCTGTGTCCATAGGACATGAGATCACCTAGGCAGTTCTAGCGGAAGTTGGAACAGATATCTGCCAGAAGTAGCCCCCCCCCCCCCCCCAAAAAAAAAAGATCAGCAGAACTTCTTTTTTCAAGGTGAAGTTCCGCTTTAACTATATCAGAGTGAACATTTTCAGCGCATTATTATAGGGAATAAGAAAGGTTTTAACAGTCTACTTAAGCCTTGCATGAAGGGATTAGCACCTGCTGCTAATATATTTCATTATTCCTCTGCGAAGTATAGGCTGTCTAACAACATATTCATTCATTGGTGCACAAGCTCATACTTGGCATATCGGCCTAAATCTGAGCTCCAAGTGTGGTCTCTGCATTATTTCTTTGGTCCAGCTTCTCAATCCTGAGGGAGAGCTGTGAAAGCTGACAGTCGATGTATTAGTCAGTACTACTGCAGTGATGGCAGCGATTTTCCAGGTCCTGTGACAAGCGACAATCTCTGTGTATTGACCGCAGAGGGTTTCTCACTCAGTATTGCTGCCATTCACAGAACGCCTTGTATTTTTTCAGTGAATATATTGCATTCTCTGATTGGACAAGGTGGAGAGGAGGGGTGGTGACATTATCCACTTCGCACAATCAGAGAATGCATTATATGCACTGAAAGATTACAGGGCTTTTGGTGAATGTTTAATGACGTTTGGCCTGTATTTAAGCGATATTAACCGCTTCCCGACTGCAATGTACTGAGGCAGGGCGGCAGCTACAGGCAATGCGACGTACTCGTACGTCCAGGTGTGGACTGACCATTTGGAAACTCGGGCACTGCCCGAGGGCCCGGGGTCAGTAGGGGGACCTTTTTCATAGGCTTTTTTGAGTTTGGGCAAGGACGCAGGGGCCCCATAATTCTCTATTGCCCTAGGGCCCCATGAGTTGTCAGTCCGCCCCTACGTACGTCGCTCTGGCTGTATGAACACGGGGGGGAGCGTGCAGCACTCACACCCCCTCCTCGCGACTGTTGTGTCGGAATGAACATCCCAGTGAACCAGACCCGCTGATCATGTGATTGCTATGCGATCACATGATCACAATTTAAACAAAGCTGTTATGAATCATTCTCATTCATAACAGCTCTGCTCCTCTTCCTAGTGAGCTGTGATTGGCCCACAGCTGTCACATGATACATGGGGCCAATCACAGCACCCTGTACTATGTGACTAGCTCCAGACAATCACAGATCACTATCCCGAGTTGTCAAAACTTAACTCATTTATGACAGTTGATGAATGAGTTAGGTTCATGACGGCAAGCTTTGAATTGCAGGAGAAATGATCTTTATTACTCCTGCAAAGCAAAGTGTAAAATCGAAAAAAAAAATAATCCCTGATTGATCACACCCCCCCCCCCCCCCACAGTAGCACAACGTTGCACTATTCTGATAAAAGTATTTTTAAAAAATAATTTAAAAAAGTTTTTAAAAAATTACCATATTGAGAATTTAAAAAAAAAAATTGTTTTAAGAGTTTTGTTTTTTTTTTTAACTACTTGCCAGACGCTTACCCGCATTTTGTGGGTGAGCAGCAGCTCTTGGCAAAGTGATATAATTTTGTGTCACTTCCTATTTTGGGGTGTGTACACACCTGTGCCCCCCGCTGCCCACCCCCCACCTGTCGGTCCAGGGAGAGAAGAGAGAACACGGCACCGAGTAAAAGCACCACTACATATTACACACACGTTAGATTAACACATTTAACCCTTTGATCGCCCCCTATTAACCCTTTGATCACCCCGTCACCCAGCCAGTGCCATTAGTACAGTGTCAGTATATAGAATTTTTCACTGATCACTGTATTCCTGCCACTAGTGACATCAGATAACGTCAGGGTCAGTAAGCGCCCCAATCAGCCAGGGTCAGCTAGCGTTAGATTGCCCGCACACTATCGCACTCGCGCTATAGGTCGCTGATCGGCGCCATTACTAGTATAGTGTTTGTACGGATCAAGATATTGATTACAAACAGAACTATACTAGTGCCTCCTTTGTATAGTGTCCCCAAAAACGCAGAGTTAGCAGGATGGGCCCCGTTCGCTGCAGCACTAGCGTTTAGCCCATCCGCTATTTTTCACAGAAGATTTGTATCAATTGATTGTGGGCCAAGGCAATTTATACACAACAATACATGGCCACCCACCCAAATTCAGCTCTTGCCAGACAATTTGCATGGAAACCTATCACAGTTTCTGAATTTAAAGCTCTTTTGGGCCTAACCTTCAACATGGGCATTACAGAAAATAATTAATTGTGGTCTTATTGGTCCACAGAGCCAATTCATCGTATGTCTGTGTTCTCTGCTGTTTCATATATGCCCAACATGGACCAGCAATGTACTGGTACATCGCTGGACTTTGAGTGGTTATACTGGGATGATGCTTGCAGCTACAGGCATCATCCTGGTATCAATTTTTTCAGCTGGCGGTCAGCTTTCATGTAAAAGCAATCCTAGTGGCCAATTAGCTGTTTTTACGAGCTGCAGGAAGGGACACCCCCTTTCTTGCTGCCTTCCACAGTTTTTTTTGGGCTCATCTGTCTCACAGGGGAATCCAAGAATGCAGCCGGAAGTTCCGCTGGCTGACCATAGAGCTGGTCAGAGACCAGAATGGCTCCAATCATCTCTATAGTCTAAGAGACCGGAAGCTACGAGCATTTCATCACTTCAATTTTGCAGGATATAAACAACGCCATTTGTAAATTGGTGAGATTAGATAATGTAAGGGAAGAGGAGATATCTAGATTCTGATAGACCTAGATCTATGGCAATTCCCATTGAAGTTATAGGGGATATTAGCATTCCCTGTGATAGCATTAAAATTGATTTAAAAAAATGAAATGGACAGTGTAAAATTTAAAAAACGAAAACAAAAAAAAAGCACTCTTGTCCCCCTGCGTGCGCAAGCAATGACCCCTCTCCAGTATGTATATCATTAACCCTTTGAGGACCGTAAGATTTTGGAACGCCAAAAGAATCAATTTTTTTGTTTTTTAAAGTTCGTACACTTCAGTTGCTGTAACTAAGCCATTTCATGAAATAATTGGCAAAAAGCTAGATCCATTTGTTGTTTGTTGATAAGAACTAATATTTTGACTCAAACCAAAAAAAAAAGAGTTCTAAGTTCTTAATCAGATGATACACGCAATTCAAAACATGGGACAAATACGTCCCTTGGTCCTCAAAGGGTTAAAGTGACAACTTTGTGTTTAAAAAAAAAAATTGTCATATTCAAAAAAATTTGTGGCAAAAAATAAAATGTTCCATGGACTCAATACGCCTCTCTGCAAAATCCTTGGGATGTCTACTTTCCAAAAAGGGGTCAATTGGGGAGGTTGTACTGCCCTGGCATTTTAGCACCTTAAGAAATGTGATAGGCAGTCAGAAAGTAAAAGCTACGTAAAATATATATTGAAATATATTGAATATGGCCAAAATTGTAGCATTTCAAATATATGTCAATAGATTTGGGAAGAATATTTTTAAAATATATTTCAAATATCTTTTTCTTCCATGTGGGTACTAATGAGTGTTCCTGCACAGTACAGCATCTCCTTTTTTCCAGTTGCAGTACACAGCAGGAGAAATATTAGCACAGTAAAAAAAATAAAAGACTAAAACGTAGTATGTTTGGAACCATAATATACTAAATACAGCTGGATTTGTCTTCATGTCCCCCATTATTTTGTTGTTGAAAGCAGGACTCGCTGGAGCTGGAATGGAGGATGTCCCATCCTGAGCCAATTACTGTTCCCTACCTCAGCCCTCTTGTAGTATGGAAAGAACTGGAAAGCTTACTGGAAAATGAGGGGGACCCATCCATTACAGTCCCAGGCTTCGTGGACCATCACCCCATCGTCTTCTGGAATTTGGTGTGGTATTTTCGGAGACTGGACCTTCCCAGCAACCTGCCTGGATTAATCCTTTCCTCCGAACATTGTAACCAGCATTCAAAGGTAGGTGGAAAGCAGGATCTAAGTGTCCAGTCTGCAGTATGTTGATGGGTGGCTTCATTCGCCTGATTCGGAGGCTAGGATTTTCCTATTGATGAAACTTCAGACTGAAAAATTGAATTTTTTTTACTTGCCATGAAATCCCTTTCTCTGAGTTCATTGGTGGACACAGCTCTTGTGATTCTTGACCATAGGTTACAGAGCCAGCTACAGGAGTAGGACACTAGGCAGAAAAAGAACTCATCACCACCTATGGGCAGTCACTTCTGGCATAAAACTGCCTTTCTGCCATAGGGAAGCCAGCTAGTTACAAGGCAGTGTAAAGCAGGCCATACATGGGTTGAATTCCAAATGATTTTTCGATCAAAAACTTTGTTGTGTAATCCAATGGCGCCACCAATGATTTCGAAAATCGGTCCTTTTTCACGAATTTTCCAACATGCCGATAAACGAAATGGGGAGGAACCACAAAAATCGGCCGGTGCCATTGCCCCACTAACAGAGCGAAAATTGGTCAATTATTCTTAGGTCTGATTTTTGAACGAAAAACCGTTCAGAAATCGACCCATGTATGGCCGGCCTTAGAAGGAGCAACTCCAATAGCGGGGTGGGTGCTGTGTCTGTCACTGAACTCAGAGAAAGGAATTTTACAGTAACATAAATCCCGTTTTCTCTTATGTTCATTGACTGGCACATCTCTCTTCTGATTCTTGACCATAAGGACGTCCCAAAGCAGTGTCTGAAGAACATAGCACCCATACCCATAGTAATGTGTCATACGAAGTCAAAATAAATATAATATTTATTTGTCACACTCTGCTGACAAATTCAGTGTATGATATACAATTACAAAAGAACTTTGCCAAAAACAATATCAATATTCCAAAATTAAGTGTCCAAAAACAATATCAATATTCCAAAATTGAGTGTCCAAAAACAATATCAATATTCCAAAACTGAGTGTCCAAAAATAATATTAATATTCCAAAATTGAGTATCCAAAAACAATATCCATATTCCAAAATTAAGTGCCCAAAAACAATATCAATATTCCAAAATTAAGTGCCCAAAAACAATATCAATATTCCAAAATTGTGTGTCCAAAAACAATATCAATATTCCAAAATTAAGTGTCCAAAAACAATATCAATATTCCAAAATTAAGTGTCCAAAAACAATATCAATATTCCAAAATTAAGTGTCCAAAAACAATATCAATATTCCAAAATTAAGTGTCCAAAAACAATATCAATATTCCAAAATTGTGTGTCCAAAAACAATATCAATATTCCAAAATTAAGTGCCCAAAAACAATATCAATATTCCAAAATTGTGTGTCCAAAAACAATATCAATATTCCAAAATTAAGTGTCCAAAAACAATATCAATATTCCAAAATTGAGTGTCCAAAAACAATATCAATATTCCAAAATTGAGTGTCCAAAAACAATATCAATATTCCAAAATCAGGTGTCCAAAAACAATATCAATATTCCAAAATTAAGTGTCCAAAAACAATATCAATATTCCAGAATTAAGTGTCCAAAAACAATATCAATATTCCAAAATTGAGTGTTCATATTTGATCTGTGATTTCACACTCTTTCCAGTGATGTGGACAAAATCACCATTCTCCGTCCTTCTCCCTTGGCATGTCCACTACGTCAAGAGCAGCATTCACTTTCCATAGGTGGAGCTTCCCGGCTTGACGTAGTAGACATAGGACTGCCGAGGGAGAAGGATGGAGAATGGCGAGCAAGGGGACCAATGGAGGAAGAGTCTTAACCACTTCAAGTCCAGACACTTCCCCCCCCCCCCCCCCTTCCTGTCCAGGCCAATTTTCAGCTTTCAGCACTGTCACACTTTGAATGACAATTGCGCGGTCATGCAACACTGTACGGTCATGCAACACTGTACGCATATGAATTTTTTAGCATTTTTTTGAGACAGATAAAAAAAAAATTTTTTTGGTGGTATTTATTCACCACTGGGATTTTTATTTTAAAAATTTTGAAAAAAAAGTGTTTTTCTTATAAAATTTTGCAAATAATCTTTCTCTGATACCAATGATGGGACACTATTCCTCCCACTGACACCAATGAAGGAGCACTATTCCTCCCACTGACACCAATGAAGGAGCACTATTCCTCCCACTGACACCAGTGATGGGGCACTATTCCTACCACTGACACCAGTGATGGGGCACTATTCCTACCACTAATACCAATGATGGGGTACTATTCCTCCCCCTGACACCAATGATGGGGCACTATTCCTCCCACTAATACCAATGATGGGGCACTATTCCTTCCACTGATACCAATGATGGGGCACTATTCCTCCCCCTGACACCAATGATGGGGCACTATTCCTCCCCCTGACACCAATGATGGGGTGCTATTCCTTCCTCTGACACCAATGATGGGACACTATTCCTCCCACTAATACCAATGATGGGGCACTATTCCTCCCACTAATACCAATGATGGGGTACTATTCCTTCCACTGATACCAATGATGGGGCACTATTCCTCCCCCTGACACCAATGATGGGGCACTATTCCTCCCCCTGACACCAATGATGGGGCACTATTCCTCCCCCTGACACCAATGATGGGGCACTATTCCTCCCCCTGACACCAATGATGGGGTGCTATTCCTTCTTCTGACACCAATGATGGGGCACTATTCCTCCCACTGATACCAATGATGGGGCACTATTCCTCCCACTGATACCAATGATGGGACACTATTCCTCCCACTGATACCAATGATGGGGCACTATTCCTCCCACTGATACCAATGATGGGGCACTATTCCTCCCACTGATACCAATGATGGGGCACTATTCCTCCCACTGATACCAATGATGGGGCACTATTCCTCCCACTGACACCAATGATGGGGCACTATTCCTCCCACTGACACCAATGATGGGGCACTATTCCCCCCACTGATACCAATGATGGGGCACTATTCCTCCCACTGATACCAATGATGGGGCACTATTCCTCCCACTGACACCAATGATGGGGCACTATTCCCCCCACTGACACCAATGATGGGGCACTATTCCCCCCACTGATACCAATGATGGGGCACTATTCCTCCCACTGATACCAATGATGGGGCACTATTCCTCCCACTAATACCAATGATGGGGCACTATTCCTCCCACTGATACCAATGATGGGGCACTATTCCTCCCAATGATACCAATGATGGGGCACTATTCCTCCCTCTGATACCAATGATGGGGCACTATTCCTCCCACTAATACCAATGATGGGGCACTATTCCTCCCACTGATACCAATGATGGGGCACTATTCCTCCCACTAATACCAATGATGGGGCACTATTCCTCCCACTGATACCAATGATGGGGCACTATTCCTCCCACTGATACCAATGATGGGGCACTATTCCTCCGAATGATACCAATGATGGAGCACTATTCCTCCTACAGACACCAATGATGGGGCACTATTCCTCCCACTGATACCAATGATGGGGCACTATTCCTCCCACTGACACCAATGATGGGGCACTAGTCCTCCTTCCACCGATTACAAGCACTATGTCATTTTTTTTTCTACTCCCACTGGCCACTCTGGCCCCACTAAAGTCTGAAGGACAGTAAACCGGCCCTTTGCTTAGAAAGTTTGGAGACCCCCGGACTAATGTAAAGACTTCATACAAATCACAGATTCTGTAGGTGTTTGCATTGTGAATATTCTTTATTTTCATTATTGTTCCGTTCCTGACAGATCCCTCGGAGCTCCATATCTGAGGACAGCAAGCACGTCTTGATTCAAGTCTTGTGGGACAACCTGAAACTTCACCAGGACGTACGGCAGCCGCTTTACATTCTATGGAACACTCTAAGTAAGCTCTCTGCTTCTTCACCTTTATTGATTGCGAAGTTCTGCTGGAATTCAGGATTTGATGATTATCGATCTTATTTTCTACAGGTCAAAACTGCACTGTAGTTTATGAGAGTGAGTTCCTAGTGTCTGATTGTAATCTGTGTCTGTCTTTGCATGGCTACTTTTGCCGTGGAGAAGTCATGTGTTGTCACCTGTCCTGCTGATACGAGCAAATATGTAAAGGTGTCTGAAAGAACGTTTGTGCTGCCCATAGGAAGCCATATTAGCCTTTTTTATTTTTTAAAAGGGAGGAACTGATTGGTTGCTTAAAGTGGTTTTAAACCCTTACACATACCCAGTGAAGTGACACGCCTCAGGTGATGCACAGAAATGAAAAAAAAAAAAATCCTCCTACAAAAGTTGTACCTGTTTATCTGTAGCGTCTCTCCTCTATAGCTGTTTAACCCTATTGCGGGCAGAGCCGTTTTTGTACGTATGTTTGATAAATAATTTTAGACCCGCAGATTACACAAAAAACCCCCAAACATGATATATTTTCTAAAAGCGGACACCCTAGAGAATAAAATAGCAGTAGATCCAATTTTTTATGTCGCAGGATATTACCGCGAAGGCCTAGGAAACGCTAAATTTCAGTGAATTTGAGGGCAAACAAATGCAATAAATTACCCCAATTTTTTGTAAAATATAAAAGATGAGATTGCATCAAGTAAATAGATACCGAGTATGTCAAACCTGAAATTTGCGTGCGCCTGTGAAGTGGCGACAAACTTCAGTACCCTACAATTTCTATAGGTAAAGCTTCAAAAGCCCCTACAGGTCATCAGTTCGTGTCATGGAGGAGGTCTTGTGCTAGAATTATTGCTCTCACTCCGGTGCGTGTGGCGATATGTAACAAGTGTATCGCAATTGACATTTTCACGCGTTGGCACCCCCGATGTGTGCGTTTTACGTGCATATATGTGGGGGTGGGGAGCCTCAATTTTTTTGGGGGGCAGGGGGGATGTTATGTGCTTGGGTGCAGCTTTTTCATCATATTTGATGATTTTTAGATGACAGGTTCTCTTTATTGAGACATGCAGGGTCTAGACCCCCAATGTCTCTTCTGGGCTCCACTGAATGTATTGCAATGCAGATCTCATTGCAATTCATGTCTCCTATGGCTATTCTAGCTGAGGGAAGTGACAGCCATGACCTGGAAGTGACATCATACACATCGCTTTCTGGGTTACAGCAAGAAAGGGGAGGAGAGAAGACGTGTGTCCACTCCCCTCAACCCACCGGCACCCGCCATGTTGGCCTTGGGCCTGCAGATGGGCAAGTGGAGCCCAGAATACATAGCAGGACCATGGGGACACATTACCGGGGGCTGTGGAAGCAATCTGGTGCCAGCACAGCTGCTCAACTACTTCCACCTGACAGGCAGGAATCTGCCTGTCCACTTTAGACACAATCCTGTGGCTGCAGTCACCAGATTGTGTGTAAACCCCCCCAATGTTAAGTCTGTACAACGTACGGACCTGGCAGCAAAAGGATTACAGTGTACACAGCATTTCTGTGGCAGAAAGCGCGGATCTGATGTCACACACTACGCAACATAGAGCAGGGAGCTAAGTATAATCTGAGACCTGAGTGGAGGGAAAGGACACGCCCCCATCTTACCAGGAAAACAGCAGAGGCTGTGAATCACATGGCATAACCTGTCAGAAGCTTCAGGTAGCAGAGGAAGAGGACAGCAGACAGAAATCACACTAAGTGCTAGAATGATACACACTATAGAAGTGCATACTATAGAAAGATTTATTTTTATTTTTTTTTTTTTTCATTTCAGAGGTTTGCAACCACTTTGAAAGCACAGCCGTTATTCCGTAACACATTTTCATTTGCGGGGCCCATGAGCCAATACAGCTCTTTTCTCTGCTGGATATGTAAATGGCATGCACTGCCATGAATATCTCCAGTGACACTGCGTTCCACTGGAGAAAGTAATCATGGCGTTTATTTCCCCCGCAAATCTAAAACCTTGAAAGGAAAAATAAAATGGAAAGTAATCATGGCGTTTATTTCCCCCGCATATCTAAACCCTTGAAAGAAAAAAAAAACGTAGTTCCTAAGGCTTTCACACGGGTGTACTTAGTGTACACCCGTGCGAAGGGCCATGTTTGCCCACACTGGACACGGAGGTGTTCCATCATGTATCCACATGCAAGCAGTCCCGCTTCTGTCTATTGGGAGCGGCAAGAGAAGGACGCTGCTCTCAGATTGACATCTGTGTGGGTGGGTGTCCCCAAACACACACAGTGGGAGTCTGGGGACACGTAGAGATGTCAAATTGGGAGTAGCAGTTGTGTCCGTGCAGCCGCTGCTCCAAATAGACATGACTTAGGGCTCATGTACACTGCAGCTGATAAACTCACGTTTAGGAGCTGTTCAGCGTTTTTTTCAGCAGCCCCTGAACTACCCCTAATGTTCTCCTATGTGTCCATGTACACATCGTCCTTTACAGGCATTTGAGTTTACAGTCGTTCTTTTGAACGTACCAAACTTGTGTTCAGCAGTCGATTTTATCAGCTCTTCAAACGCACAATGCTTGTAAATGCAGCTAAATGCATCAAATCGCGTTTATAAGCGTTCGCGTGTGAGTTTTTTTTTTAACTCTTCCAGTTCCCGTAGCTGTCTAGAGCCTTTTTTCATCATGAGAAATGCATGCAAAGTGTTCAAGGTACTCAGATGGACAAAACACTGAACACAGGATGTTCCACCAAGCTCCTCACACATTGTAATGACCAATTCACACCTCAGACCTCTCCCACCCTTGGAAACAAAAGATGTGTTAATGACCATTCACACCTCAGACCTCTCCCACCCTTGGAAACAAAAGATGTGTTCATGACCAATTCACACCTTAGACCTCTCCCACCCTTGTAAACAAACGATATGTTAATGACCAATTCACACCTCAGACCTCTCCCACCCTTGGAAACAAAAGATGTGTTCATGACCAATTCACACCTTAGACCTCTCCCACCCTTGTAAACAAACGATATGTTAATGACCAATTCACACCTCAGACCTCTCCCACCCTTGGAAACAAAAGATGTGTTAATGACCAATTCACACCTCAGACCTCTCCCACCCTTGGAAACAAATGATATGTTAATGACCATTCACACCTCAAATTCCTCATGCAGACCCCCTGCCAGGTGACCTTAATGACTCCCTCCACCAGACACCTTTCCCACCCTTGGAAACAAAAGAAATGTTAATGAGCAAATCACACCTAAGCTAATCTCAACATATACTGCTGTCTCTGCTTCTACTCTCTGTATTTCTCTGAAACAGTCTGAAATAGTTCATAATTTACCACTTTTCAGTGCATTCTGGGTATTTGGGAGGTTCTCCTGTGCTTATCTTTAAAAACGCTTCTAAACGCAAACACACATAAACGCGGCTAAACAGACATTTTTTAACCTACGTTTTCCAGCAGTCAGTTTCCATCGTTCAGAAGTGTCCCGTGTACATGGAGCCTAAGACTGCCTGCATATGGATGCATGTAAAACCTGTGCATCCTGCGAAAGCAAACATTGCCAGAACAAGGTCCAATTCTGATACATCACTCAGTCCTGTCAACACTATAGGCACTTTTTTTTTTTTGTGACCGAAGCCTACCGCCGTTCATGGCGTGCTCAAACATAGAGACGTTGGAATTGACCACCAATGAGCACACCGTGACCAAACCAGAAAGAAAAGCAAAAAAAAATGGTCTCGGCAGTGCAGATTTGTCTTCCTGTGTGTAAACTGTACTGTCTGTCGTTTTATTGCCAATGACTTTTCTGCATGCATGTGTGTAGTGCCCCACCTCTGTATTCCAGGCTCCGATCTGTGCTCTTGGATTTCCTAACATGAGCGTTGGTGGGTCAATCAATGGTTGACCAGCTCATGTGATGTAGAAAACCGTGCACCGAGATCTGGGCGCTGTGTGTGGATTGTGCTGTCTGTAACGTCTGCAGTTTGTTTATATTGTTTTCGTTATTTACAATCCTGTATATGTTGACAAAAAAGAAAAATCCATTACTTTGCAGTTTGATGAAGTTGGATAAAGCACATTGTATAGTTTGTAGCGGTGCGTTCCAGACTTGCAAGTGATAGAATGGCATGTGGAGAGAAGTGTTCACCAGGGGCGGACTGACAACTCATGGGGCCCCCGGGTAATAGGGGATCATGGGACCCCTGTGTCCTTGCCGACACTCAAAGCACACCCAAAAAAGCCTATAAAAAAGTACCAGGGGCATTTCATGGGGCTCCCTACTGACCCTGGGCCCTCGGCAGTGCCCGAATGCTCGAATGGTCAGTCCGCCCCTGGTGTTCACATTCAGAGTTTTGCATTAAAGTCAGTAGGAGGCGTTTTTGCATTGAAGTCAATGGGAGGCAGTGTGTGAACCCAGGCGCCAGGATACAATTTCAAGTCGCCATGGCTACCTTGGTGCCTGGGATTTGTCGAGCCCTGCCTTAAGGATTGTTTATACTGTACACGTGTTGCTCTCTGATGAGTGTACCATATTCAGTTCAGTCTTTAGAGGGTATTTGAGAGACAGTGAGGTATTATTAGCTCTCCTCCTCACCGCCTACATTAGCCCCATAAACTAGAATAATTTTTGCCAATTATTCATGCATAGTCACAGGGAGCACCAACCTTCATAAGTCAGTGTGCCAAACGACATTGTCCTGTGTACATCGGGAGCTGTGCAATGGCTGCTATTCGTTACCATGTTTGCTGTTTTATCATGGATAGCAAGTTAGAACATATAGTTACATAGTCTGGCTGAAAAAAGACAAAAGTCCATCCAGTTCAACCATTAAAAAAAAAGTTATAATCCTACACCCACAGTTGATCCAGAGGAAGGCAAAAAAAACCAGCAAAGCACGATCCAATTTGCTCCTGCTGGGAAAAAAATTCCTTTCTGATCCCCCGAGAGGCAATCGGATATTCCCTGGATCAACTTTACCTATACGGTTGTGCTCAAAGGTTTGCATACCCTGGCAGCCATTGTGAAATTTAGGCATTGGTACAGACACGGGTTAAAATGCCAATGGCTGCAATCATTCTTGGTCTACCTGACCTTGGCTTGGTATCAAGAGATCCCCGAACTTTCCACTTCTTAATAGGTGATGTACAGTACTGATTGGCATATTCAAGGCTTTGGACATCTTTTTATGTCCTTTTCCATCTTTATAAAGTTCCATAACCTTGCTAAGCAGGACTTTTGACAGTTCTTTTCTGATCTCCATGGCTCAGTATCTAGCCTAGTCAGTGCTTCCACGTGAGAGCGAACAAACTCATTGACTATTTATACACTGACACTAATTGCAATTTAAAAAGCCAGAGATGTGGGACATTAACCTCTAATTGGCATTGTAACCCGTGTGTGTCACCTTGTGTGTCTGTACCAAGGCCAAACATTCCAGGGGGCGGAGACTTCTGATCCGGGGAGCGGAGACTTCTGATCCGGGGAGCGGAGACTTCTGATCCGGGGGGCGGAGACTTCTGATCCGGGGGGCGGAGACTTCTGATCCGGGGGGGCGGAGACTTCTGATCCGGGGGCGGAGACTTCTGATCCGGGGGCGGAGACTTCTGATCCGGGGGCGGAGACTTCTGATCCGGGGGGGCGGAGACTTCTGATCCGGGGGGGCGGAGACTTCTGATCCGGGGGGGGCGGAGACTTCTGATCCGGGGGGGCGGAGACTTCTGATCCGGGGGGCGGAGACTTCTGATCCAGGGGCGGAGACTTCTGATCTGGGAGCGGAGACTTCTGATCCGGGGGCGGAGACTTTTGATCTGGGCCATTTGGGTGATTTCTGTTATCATTATGATTTAAAAAGGAGCCAAACGACTATTTGATAATAAATGGCTTCATCTGATCATCATCCTTCAATAAAAGAGCATTTTGTGGCATGATCAGTCATATTTTCAATATCAATGCCAAAATTTCACACTTTTTGCCAGGGTGTGCAAACTTTTGAGCACAACTGTAAATGTTAGAATAGAATTCTATGGTTCTACCGTTGCAGTAGAGACTTGTGGAGCAGGATTGTTCTGTCTCTCCAATCTAAGCATTGATAGTGTGATCTCTGTAACTTACAGTTGTGATGAGATAGCGATAACTCCAATCTTAGTTGAATAACACAGGCAGTGACTCAATCCAGACGACACCTTGTAGATCTTGTGAAGTTTATTCCATAAACTGAGAGAATCGTACAACAATGAACATCGGATAGGTCAAAAGATCATCATGTGATCTGCTTCCATGAGGCATGAAGCTGAAATGCATTTCTGGGAAAGGGGGTGGGGCTATCTATACAGCAGAACTAAACCAGAGGAAAGGGAGGAGCAGAGACAAAATACAGAGAACACTTAAAGGTATGTGACAGTCATGTGACACCTGACAAGGATAATAGAGAATTCCAGCTTTGATTTCTTTCCATAATCAACCGAAAGACGCTCCATCGACAGGGCAATTTTTAGATATTTTGCCAAGGCACCCCTGAAGAAACCTCAAGGCACCCCAAGGTGGGCACCCTGGTTGAAAAAGGCTGCTATAGACAACAATGGGGATAATCCGGTGTATTCATCTCTGCAGTGCAATGGTCCATGTCCCATGCAGGGTGATAATGTTGCACATGTGTATGACTGATTGTTGGAAAGTTCTTAGATCCTCTGCCCTGCATATGAAATGCTCAAATTCTATTTTATTTTACCTGTTGGGCAGAAATTTATTCTTTTTTTTTTTTTTTTTTTTTTTTTAATCAAACTAACTATAAAGCGGAAGTTTAGGTATGGCCTTAGTTACATTGGTCCAGATTGGAGCAATGTAAGTATTTATGCGCCATACTTGGGCCATCGCTGGAGATCACTGTAGTAAGCGCTGCTACTACAGTGATTGCCACTGGCTTCTAGGTCATGTGTTCAGCGGCTGCCCTGCTGCATAGTGAGCACAGGAGGTTGCTTGCTCAGCATGGGAACCAATCAGAGAACACTTTGCATTCTCTCATTGAATGCAAAGCGTTTCCGTATTGGATTGGTGGAGAGATGGGGCGGTGATGTCGCAATCTCCAGCTTGTCCAATCAGAAAATGCTTTCTATTCATTAAGAAAAAATATCAGATATTCCATGAATGTTGCCTAGGGGCAGCACAGTGGCTAAATGGTTAGCACTTCCGCCTGGCAGTACTCGGGTCGTTGGTTCAAATCCCAGCCACCTGCCTGGAGTTTGCATGTTCTCCCTGTGCCTACGTGCAGCCACACAACACCAAACAATCCACAACCCCCACCCCACCTATCTCCTAGACATATGGGCAGCACAGTGGCTAAATGGTTAGCACTTCCGCCTGGCAGTACTCGGGTCGTTGGTTCAAATCCCAACCACCTGCCTGGAGTTTGCATGTTCTCCCTGTGCCTACGTGCAGCCACACAACACCAAACAATCCACAACCCCCACCCCACCTATCTCCTAGACATATGGGCAGCACAGTGGCTAAATGGTTAGCACTTCCGCCTGGCAGTATTCGGGTCGTTGGTTCAAATCCCAACCACCTGCCTGGAGTTTGCATGTTCTCCCTGTGCCTACGTGCAGCCACACAACACCAAACAATCCACAACCCCCACCCCACCTATCTCCTAGACATATGGGCAGCACAGTGGCTAAATGGGCAGCACAGTGGCTAAATGGTTAGCACTTCCGCCTGGCAGTACTCGGGTCGTTGGTTCAAATCCCAACCACCTGCCTGGAGTTTGCATGTTCTCCCTGTGCCTACGTGCAGCCACACAACACCAAACAATCCACAACCCCCACCCCACCTATCTCCTAGACATATGGGCAGCACAGTGGCTAAATGGTTAGCACTTACACCTGGCAGTACTCAGGTCGTTGGTTCGAATCCCAACCACGGCACCACCTGCCTGGAGTTTGCATGTTCTCCCTGTGCCTACGTGGAATTCCTCCGGGTATTCCAGTTTCCTCCCACACTCCAAAGACATGCTGGGAGGTTAATTGGATCCTGTCTAAATTGTCTCTAGCATGTGTATGTATGAGTATAAATTAGGGATCTTAGATTGTACGCCCCTTGAGGGTTAGGGACTGATGCAAATGTACAATATATATGTAAAGCGCTATATACCGTAAGTACCTGTAGTAATAATAATACAGTTGAGGTGACTTCTTGTTTTCATAAGCTGCTCGACACGGGATCCGGAGGACGGGGGCAGTTCCTGTGGTAGCGGTGCCTACTACAGGGATTTCCAGCTTCCACAGGGGTTGGCCATACATGGCACATACATGGCACATACATAACATAACAAATAGCAGTATGACAAGTGCAATACTGCTCACACAAAGTGGTTACTTGAAGATCCAAGCGGAGTAATATTATTAATAATTACAAAAAAACTTTATTCGATCACATGGATCATAAAGAGGTCAGACAGAGACATGGTAAACAGGTCATTATAAAATCACTAAGTTAAAAACATTCGGCGTCTCCAGATCTAATGATTATTCGGCAATCAGGAATCCACATAAAGCAATGAAGTTCCTAACTACTTGATCAAAGAATGTTCATATTTTCCATACGATATCTGCATAGGGAGATCATTCTTCAAAAAAATGTTTTTGGTAACCACCACAATGGATAGAATGACTTCCTGAAATGGAAAAACCAAAAAAGGAGGGATCATAGTAGAGGGAACAAAAACAGGATATATGCACTAACCATATGCAGTAACAAAGTAACCCCATAACAGGTATATATGTTATTCCATTACCTTCTCATAAGCTTGACCATCATTAACCGTTTCAATACCGGGCAATTTTCCCCCTTCCTGCCCAGGCCATTTTTCAGGTTTCAGCCCTCTCACACTTTGAATGACAATTGCGCGGTCATACAACATTGTACCCAAACTAAAATGTTATCATTTTCTTCACACAACTAGAGCTTTCTTTTGGTGGTATTTAATCACCGCTGGGGTTTTTATTTTTTGCTAAATTAACAAAAAAAAAGACCAAAAATTTTGAAAAAAAAACACATTTTTCTTTGTTTCTGTTATAAAAGTTTACAAATAAATAATTGTTCTTCATAAATTTAGGCCGAGATGTATTCTGCTACATGTCTTTGGTGAAAATAACCCAAATTAGGATGTATTATTTAGTTTGTAGGAAAGTTATAGAGTTCACAAACTATGGTATAGATCTGATTATTGATCAATCCTGAAGTACTGACAGCCAATCTAATTTCTTGAGGTCCAAGAATGTCAGAACAGTACAGATATCCCCCAAATGTCAGAACGGTACAGATATCCCCCAAATGTCAGAACAGTACAGATATCCCCCAAATGTCAGAACAGTACAGATATCCCCCAAATGTCAGAACGGTACAGATATCCCCCAAATGTCAGAACGGTACAGATATCCCCCAAATGTCAGGACAGTACAGATATCCCCCAAATGTCAGGACGGTACAGATATCCCCCCAAATGACCCCTTTTTGCAGAGTAGACAGTCCAACGTACTTCATAAGAGGAATGGCGAGTTTTTTGAAGTTGTATTTTTTTGTCATAATTTTTCGGAAAATTAAAAAAATTATTTTCACTATTTTTTTTTTTTACATACTGTCACCAGTGCAGTACAGCGTCATCATATAACTGGCATGGCGGTGAACAGGGACACTGACTGGTGACAGTATGAAAAAAAATATATATATATTTTTTTTTTTTTTTTTTTTTTATTATTTAATTTTTTATTACATTTTTTTTTATTTTTTTTAAGATTTTTTTTTCATATTTTACTATGACCAAAGTAGTACAATGTTACCATAGTAACATTGTACTACTTTGGGGAAGTGATCAGTATTTTTTTTTTTTTACACAATTTGCTTATAGCAAAGAATTACTTTGCTATAAGCATGCATTTACCTGAATGACATCGATTCATTCAGCTTTTTTCTTTTTTTCTTTTGTGCTTAGCTGTGATTTGTTCATCATTTGGCATCATGAATGAAGCCATCCATTGTATACAACTGTCATGTGACCTGCTGTGATTGGTCACAGCAGGTCACATGGTACCAGCAACGGGAGCCGGTACTCGGATCTGTCATCGGCCGTGTCCGAGGTGCACGGCCGGTGACAGATCGCACTGCTGCGCCGCTCTGCATTAGCGCAAACTGCGCATGTGCGGGAGCACGCCAAATGGCGTGCACCCGGAATGCAGGAACACTTTTCAAGCCACCAAACGGCCATTGGCCGGGCGGCTAATGGTTAAAGGATGGATATATGGCCTTTCTGGGTAACCACCCCAGATGGAAATGTATCCACAGTAGTAAGTGATTCTAAAAGTGTATAAATGTGAGACATAAATATCAAACAACAAACCTGAATTGAACTAAATAAGGGTAAAAATCTCTAAATATTACCATACAGTAATTAGGTTAATTGGCTCCTGTCTACATTGTCCCTAGTATGTGTATATATGAATGTGAGTTAGGGACCTTAGATTGTACGCCCCTTGAGGGTTAGGGACTGATGTGAATGTACAATATATATGTAAAGCGCTGTGTACATTGATGGCGATATATAAGTACCTGAAATAAATAACTAAAATGTTGTGTCTGATTGCAGCCCAGGAGCATCCTCTGGCTCTTGCACAGCAGGAGGATGAAAACGTTGATCAGGAGTTTCTGCAAGGCCTAGTGAAGAGCATCAAGAACAACAATGTGTATGGACCTATGAGCCAAATTCTCGAGTCTCTGCAGCACAGCCACAAAGCAACACGGCAAAGGTACTGTAATGCTGAAAAGACATTTGTAATTCTATCATAGTGTGGAATCAGGGAGACAACCCTGTCCAGCCGCTGCCTACCATAGACTCCGGCACAGGCTGCCTGCAGCTGGGCTGGATGGGGTACCTGTCATACCCAGGAGCACTGTGGATGAATGGCCCTGTATGCAAGGAACCTTGAGCGTGCCATTGATGGTCCCTGCTGAGCCGGCCATTGATGGTCCCTGCTGAGCCGGCCATTGATGGTCCCTGCTG
Source organism: Staurois parvus (assembly GCF_062004578.1). Lineage (NCBI taxonomy): Eukaryota > Metazoa > Chordata > Amphibia > Anura > Ranidae > Staurois > Staurois parvus. The sequence continues at coordinate 207,803 of NW_028318561.1, read as the reverse complement.
AGCCGGCCATTGATGGTCCCTGCTGAGCCGGCTATTGATGGTCCCTGCTGAGCCGGCTATTGATGGTCCCTGCTGAGCCGGCCATTGATGGTCCCTGCTGAGCCGGCTATTGATGGTCCCTGCTGATCCGGCCATTGATGGTCCCTGTTGAGCTGGCCTTTGAGGGTCCCTGTTGAGCCGGCTTTGAGGGTCCCTGCTGAGCCGGCTTTGAGGGCCCCTGCTGAGCCGGCTTTGAGGGCCCCTGCTGAGCCGGCTTTGAGGGCCCCTGCTGAGCCGGCTTTGAGGGCCCCTGCTGAGTCGGCCATTGATGTTCCCTGCTGAGCCGGCCGTTGATGGTCCCTGCTTAGCTGGCTGTTGATGGTCCCTGCTTAGCCGGCCGTTGATGGTCCCTGCTTAGCCGGCCGTTGATGGTCCCTGCTGAGCCGGCCGTTGATGGTCCCTGCTGAGCCGACCGTTAATGGTCCCTGCTGAGCCGACCGTTAATGGTCCCTGCTGAGCCGACCGTTGATGTTCCCTGCTTAGCCGGCCGTTGATGGTCCCTGCTTAGCCGGCCGTTGATGGTCCCTGCTTAGCCGGCCGTTGATGGTCCCTGCTTAGCCGGCCGTTGATGGTCCCTGCTTAGCCGGCCGTTGATGGTCCCTGCTTAGCCGGCCGTTGATGGTCCCTGCTTAGCCGGCCGTTGATGGTCCCTTCTGAGCCGGCCGTTGATGGTCCCTGCTTAGCCGGCCGTTGATGGTCCCTGCTTAGCCGGCCGTTGATGGTCCCTTCTGAGCCGGCCGTTGATGGTCCCTGCTTAGCCGGCCGTTGATGGTCCCTGCTTAGCCGGCCGTTGATGGTCCCTGCTGAGCCGGCCATTGATGGTGCCTGCTGAGCCGCCATTGATGGTGCCTGCTGAGCCGGCCGTTGATGGTGCCTGCTGAGCCGCCATTGATGGTGCCTGCTGAGCCGGCCAATATTCTAGTCACCTATGGGCTGTCTGATTGTACCCAAGTCTATTCGTCAGTGGACTTGGGTACAACCATCATGTCGGATTATTGCCAGTGGCTATAGCCCCAAGCAGTAATCACTGTGTTCTGGCAGGGAAGGCTCCCCACACCAACACCCACCTTCCCACCTGAGAGGCGCTGGCTTCACCTTGGCTTACTCATTCACAGCTCTATGGCGGAATGAGTAGGGAAACCTCTGGCCCATTATAATATCCTGTCGGTATAAACATTGGATTTCTCACTTCTGTGTGCTGGACGTTTGTATTTTGCAGATTTCACAAGCCTTCTCTTTGTTTTGTAGGAGTTTATACAGAGAGATTCTCTTCCTGTCTCTCGTTGCCCTCGGAAGAGAGAACATTGACATAGGTGAGATTTGTGTGTTGTCCAATCACTGCTTCTGCTTTCCATCCTTTCTTCTCATCCATACTGCTCAGAATACAATGTATCCCCTTGCCTACCGGGCACTTATACCCAGTGGTGTATTTAGGTTTTGTGCTACTCTAGGCAACATAAAAATCGTCTGCCCCCACGGACACCGACCAACAGCCCCTCCTCCCTTCCTTCCCCTCCCCCCTTCCTTCCCCTCCCCCCTTCCTTCCCCTTCCCGCAGAAAGAGCCTGACATTGCTGACATTGACCAACACCCCTACCCGGGAGAGCCTTCCACTACCCCCCGGCTATAGAGAAAAAGACACTCATCTTCACAGCTCCAGACATCCGTAGGAACAAGAGTCAGACTCTACATACACCATCAAGCAGCCCGCAGTCTCTCTCGGATCCCACCTGGTTCCCATGGCACGTCTGTCCCTTCTTTCATCCCTTCTTCTAGGGGGAGGTGCTGCCCCCCTAAAAAATGCCGCCCTAGGCAAGCGCCTTGTTTGCCTTGTGGTAAATGTTCCCCTGCTTATACCCCCTTCCTGCCCAGGCCAATTTTCAGCTTTCAGCGCTGTTGCACTTTGAATGACAATTGCGCGGTCATGCAACACTGCACCCATATGAAATATTTATCATTTATTTCACACAAATAGAGCTTTCTTTTGGTGGTATTTAATCACCACTGGGGTTTTTCATTTATTGCTAAATAAAAGAAAAAAAGACTTAATTGTGGAAAACACATTTTTTTTACGTTCTTGTTATAAAAGTTTGTAAATAAATAATTGTTCTTCAGAAATTTAGGCCAAAATGTATTCTGCTGCATTTCTTTGGTGCAAATAACTCAAATTAGTGTATATTATTTAGTCTGTAGGAAAGTTATAGAGTCCGCAAACTATGGGATAGATCTGAAAATTGATCCATCCTGATGTACTGATGGCCGATCTCATTTCTTCTGGCCCAAAAATGTCAGGACAGTACATATACCCCCAAATGACTCCTGTTTGGAAAGTAGACAGTCAGAGGTATTTAGTAAGAAGCATAGCAAGTTTTTTGAAGATGTAGTTTTTTTGTCTTTTTTTTTTATTAGTTTTGGAAAATGAAGACATTTATTTTACTTATTTATTTTTATACTGTCACCGGCACAGTAAGTACTCATATAACTGGTGTGGCGATGATCTGGGACACTGACTGTTGACAGTACGAAAACATGTATTAATTATTAATTTTTTATTTTTCTATTAATATTTTCTCTTTTTTATTACTTTTTTTTTTAAGCACTTCCAGTCCGGACACTTTCCCCCCCTTCCTGTCCAGGCCAATTTTCAGCTTTCAGCGCTATCACACTTTGAATGACAATTACACGGTCATGCAACACTGTATTCATATGAATTTTTTAGCATTTTTTTAAACAGATAAAGCTTTATTTTGGTTGTATTTATTCACCACTGGGATTTTTTGCTATGTAAATTAAAAAGTCCAAAAATTTTGAAAAAAACAGTTTTTCTTATAAAATTTTGCAAATAAATAATATTTCATCATAAATCTTGGCCAAAATTTATTCTGTTATATTTTTAGTAAAAAAAGAAACCCAAATTAGTTTATAACCAAAAATTATAATTTTTAAACATTTTTGAAGCCATCCATTGTATGCAACTGTCATGTGACCTGCTGTGATTGGTCACAGTAGGTCACATGGTACCGGCAACGGGGCCGATGCTCAGATCTGTCATCGGCCGTGTTCAAGGTACACGGCCGGTGACAGATCACGCCGCTGCGCGGCTCTGCAGGAGCGCAAATTGCGCATGTGCGGGAGGATGCCAAATGGCGTGCACCCGGAAAACTAAAGCTTTTGCCCGCCGCCATTCGGCCATAGGCCGGGTGGCAAATGGTTAATCAGTGTATTTTTTTCCAAAAAATATATATTCATTTTTAAAAACTGCACGTTTTGGGGGGATATATTGTTTCTTGTTCATCAAATTGTATTTTAGAAAAAAAAAAAAAAAATTTTTTTTTTTTTAAAAACTGTGCATTTCGATTTTCGACCAAGTGCATTTTGGAGTTTCGGTTTTGGCACCAGAATTTTCCTTTTTGGTGCACCACTAGTTTTTGGTTCTAAAGACTTCAATGGAAACGCTGCAGAAAAGTATGTATTGCCTTTTGCATTTTAAATCTGCCTAGCAACAAGAAAATTTTAAGAAAATAAAAAAAAACACAGGTGCAAAAACACAATGCAAAACGCAATACAGAATTGACTCAAACGCAACCTGCATAGCAACAGCATAGTGTGAATAGTATATAAAGAGACAAAAAGAGGGCACACAGGCCTAGTGCATTACCTTAACCTCTTGGCGCTGGCCGAACGCAAATGCGCGGCCTCCCGGCGTCTGGGCCTAGACGCCAAGCAGCTGCACATTTGTGTTCTCAGCACACGTCCGGTACTCACGGAAAGGTCCCGATCTCTTTCGATCAGGACCTTTCCCGATCATGTGACGGCGGTCACATGACCCTAAGCCCCGCCCCGCCTCCCAGCTTCTGAAACCCTTAAAGGGTCGGGAGGCGCCGGCGCCAAGGGGTTTATTGATAAAATAAGTATAATACTCACAAGAGAAATAAAATCAAATGGAAAGCATGTCACAGGGAATGCAGTGTGGTCCAAAAAGCCCCTATAGGTAGTCTGTTGGGGTCTGTAGACCTCTGGATAGCTGGTGGCTGACACATTTCGAGGTTCTACCTCTTCCTCAGCCAGTCATAGGTGTGAACCTAGCCTTATGAATGTCCCTGTGACTGTGCGTGCAGCCTTGTGCTGCCATCTGTTGGCGTGTTACAAAACTAGTCTTGAAACTTTTTGATACCACCTTGTATCCGTATTTGTCAGTACATCTCTCCATCCATCTCTCGCCATCCAGTGTACTCATTTCATATCATATGGGCAGCACAGTGGCTAAATGGTTAGCACTTTCGCCTGGCAGTACTCGGGTCGTTGGTTCAAATCGCAGCCACGGCACCTCCTGCCTGGAGTTTGCATGTAATCCCTGTGCTTGCGTGGGTTTCCTCCGGGTACTCCGGTTTCCTCCCAAACTCCATAGACATGCTGGTAGGTGAATTGGCTCCTGTATAAATTGGCCCTAGTATGTGTATGTATGAATGTAAGATGGGGGACCTTAGATTGTTCACCCCTTAGGGGTTAGGGACCTTAGATTGTACACCCCTTCAGGGTTAGGGACCTTAGATTGTACACCCCTTCAGGGTTAGGGACCTTAGATTATACACCCCTTCAGGGTTAGGGACCTTAGATTATACACCCCTTCAGGGTTAGGGACCTTAGATTATACACCCCTTCAGGGTTAGGGACCTTAGATTGTACACCCCTTCAGGGTTAGGGACCTTAGATTGTACACCCCTTGAGGGTTAGGGACCTTAGATTGTACATCCCTTCAGGGTTAGGGACCTTAGATTGTACACCCCTTCAGGGTTAGGGACCTTAGATTGTACACCCCTTCAGGGTTAGGGACCTTAGATTGTACACCCCTTGAGGGTTAGGGACCTTAGATTGTACATCCCTTCAGGGTTAGGGACCTTAGATTGTACACCCCTTCAGGGTTAGGGACCTTAGATTATACACCCCTTCAGGGTTAGGGACCTTAGATTATACACCCCTTCAGGGTTAGGGACCTTAGATTGTACACCCCTTCAGGGTTAGGGACCTTAGATTGTACACCCCTTCAGGGTTAGGGACCTTAGATTGTACACCCCTTGAGGGTTAGGGACCTTAGATTGTACATCCCTTCAGGGTTAGGGACCTTAGATTGTACACCCCTTCAGGGTTAGGGACCTTAGATTATACACCCCTTCAGGGTTAGGGACCTTAGATTATACACCCCTTCAGGGTTAGGGACCTTAGATTGTACACCCCTTCAGGGTTAGGGACCTTAGATTGTACACCCCTTGAGGGTTAGGGACCTTAGATTGTACATCCCTTCAGGGTTAGGGACCTTAGATTGTACACCCCTTGACGGTTAGGGACCTTAGATTGTACATCCCTTCAGGGTTAGGGACCTTAGATTGTACATCCCTTCAGGGTTAGGGACCTTAGATTGTACACCCCTTGAGGGTTAGGGACCTTAGATTTTACACCATTTGGGAGTTAGGGACCTTAGATTGTACACCCCTTGAGGGTTAGGGACCTTAGATTGTACGCCCCTTGAGGGTTAGGGACTGATGTGAATGTACAATATATATGTAAAGCGCTGTGTAAATTGACGGCGATATATAAGTACCTGAAATAAATAAATAATAAATATCTCATGTATGTGCTCTTTGCTCCCTTCCAGACGTATTTGACCGGGAATACAAAGCGGCTTATGACCGGCTGAGCCCCGAGCAGGTGAAGTGCACCCAGATCTGCGACCGACCCCCCAGCACAGGCGTCACAGAATGCAGGAAAACCTTCGGGCAGCCGTTCCTCTGAGCGTGTTCTGGTCCTCCCATCGTTTCCTAGCGGCAGATCTCGACACCCACGTGTCCCGACGAGATCAAGCATTGTGAACAAGCAATACGGAAAATTTTCACTCTAGCAAAAAAAAAAAGGGGGGGGGGGGGACCTGCGTGAGAATCCGGTTATGGAAGAAAAGCAGAGTAGTGCTCGAAGTTCAGGTCCTTCATAGACGGAGGAAGACGAGAGATCAACATCATTCCGAGTGTTGTAGTTTACACAGAATATTTATATTTAATGTCATAAAGAATCTTTGTGTAAAATAGGTTTTAAATGCCTAGTAAGTCATGGTCTCATTTTATTTTCTGGAAAGGTACCGAGTGAAGGACGTGTTTTATAAGCGGTAGGGTACTACGCCCCCATTGGAGGGGGGCTCCTTTTTAAACGGTCATCTCTTAATTTATTTCGGCCTCCTTGGCTCTGTTTTAGTTGAAAGAAAAACATTTCAGCCCGTAGTCAGTTGGCGGCAACATCCAGCGGATCGTGGGATTTGGGGTTCAGCAGCCGCTTCAGGTTGCCTCAGTTTTTTTTTTTTCTATTGTATAAATTATTTGATTTAATTTCTGGATTAGCAATAAATACACTAATTCCGTACCCTGCGCTATAGGTTTGAATGATGCAAAAGCTTTAGCTGTGAAGGAGGAGGGCCCCCCCCCCCCCTCTGGAGCTAACAAGGCTAGAGCGGTATATATGTATCATCCCCCATATTGCTTCCTTGTCCTCCCACATTTTATCTTTGGGATACGTCCCATGCCTATGCGGTACTAGAAATCAGGATCCCCGTTTATTCTCCCATGGACAAATAGGCAATTTATATAATGTGAAAAGGGGGATAAAAACCCTTCTAGTCCTAAAAGTTCTACTTTGGAAAGGGGGATAAAAACTAGTCCTAAAAGTTCTACTTTGAAAAGGGGGGTAAAACCCTTATAGTCCTCCGCGTAATCAATATTTTAATAAAAGGTGATTTATATACCCCAGAATACAAAAATCGCCATTTTTCTACCTTTTGAGATGATTTATTCCACGTCTGCAATCTCCCTGCTTTCAAACGGCAGTCGGTGGGCGTGTCCATTGGCAGTAGTGCCGCCACTTCCGGAGGTGATACGCCCCATGCTGCTCTGTGGCTGGTGAATGATACGCCACGGATGGGGCGGGGCTGGCCAACCGGGAAGAATAGAGGCCGACAACGCTACTAGGAAGTGTCTGTGAGCAGGCACATTGGGCAAGCGTTGTCGGTCACAGTTGCTGAATGTCTGCATTAGACCGGTTGTTCTTGATCAGGCGTTTAGCAACCTGCATAATAGAAATGTTTATATATCAAATAAATGAAGGGGAGATTTAAAATTTTTTTTTTTTTTTTACTGGCGTTCCGCTTTAGTGTACGATGAGCCTGGAACACAAATGTGAATTCAGTTCTATTTAAAGTGGTTGTAACCCTCAGATATGAAAAAGGAATGAAGCATATCCCTCTATAGTGTGTACGTGTCTCAATCCAGGGCACTGAGTGCCATTTCTGTTTGCTGCCACCTTCCTCTGCTAACAGCATGAGTCAGTTTGCCTGACACCAAGGAAAAAATTGTGACAGATGAGAGCGCAGCCTGTGATTGACAGCCTCAGCTCTGTTCCTGTGTGCAGTGTGAAAGGGGGGGGGTCCCCTCCTCTCCTTTTCCCTTCCCCTTCCCCTCCCCTTCCCTTCCCCTCCCCTTCTCTTCCCTTCCCCTCCCCTTCCCCTCCCCTTCTCTTCCCTTCCCCTCCCCTTCTCTTCCCTTCCCCTCCCCTTCTCTTCCCTTCCCCTCCCCTTCCCTTCCCTTCCCCTCCCCTTCCCTTCCCTTCCCTTCCCCTCCCCTTCCCTTCCCTTCCCCTCCCCTTCCCTTCCCTTCCCCTCCCCTTCCCTTCCCCTCCCCTTCCCTTCCCCTTCCCTTCCCCTTCCCTTCCCCTTCCCCTCCCCTTCCCTTCCCTTCCCTTCCCCTCCCCTTCCCCTCCCCTTCCCTTCCCTTCCCCTCCCCTTCTCTTCCCTTCCCCTCCCCTTCCCTTCCCCTCCCCTTCTCTTCCCCTCCCCTTCCCCTCCCCTTCCCTTCCCCTCCCCTTCTCTTCCCCTCCCCTTCTCTTCCCCTCCCCTTCTCTTCCCCTCCCCTTCTCTTCCCCTCCCCTTCCCCTCCCCTTCTCTTCCCCTCCCCTTCTCTTCCCCTCCCCTTCTCTTCCCCTCCCCTTCTCTTCCCCTCCCCTTCTCTCCCCCTCCCCTCCCTTTCCCTCCCCTCCCCTCAGTTCTCACTGAGTGTAACTTCAGTTCCCCTCCCAATGCTTTTCAAAGCTGAGTAATCCTGTGTAAATTCTGCACTTTGAATGGATTTAGGAGATAGGTCGCTATAGATAAACGGGTACAACTTATGTAGGAGGATTGGTTTCATCTCTGTGTATCACCTGAGGCCAGTCACTTCACTGGGTATGTGTAAGGGGTTCCCTAGTGACTGGCCTCAGGTGATACACAGAGATGAAACCAATCATCCTACATAAGTTGTGCCCGTTTGTCCTTAGGTGATACACAGAATGAATTTCGGGGATAGGTGGAAGTAGATAAACAGGTACAACTCATGCAGGAGGCTTGGTTTCATCTCTGTGTATAACCTGTGGCCAGTCACTTTACTGTGTATGAATAAGGGGTTTCCCTAGTGCAGTGGTGGGCAACCTTTTTTTTCAACTGAGCCAAATCTCGCCAAAACCACGATTGAAATTTATTTTGAGAGCCACATTTTTAAAACTGAAAATACATAGGATGGTACACTGTTTTTAGTTTCAATAAGTTTTTATAGTAATTCATCCCCCATATAGTAATTCATCCCCCATAGTAATTCATCCCCCATATAGTAATTCATCCCCCATAGTAATTCATCCCCCATATAGTAATTCATCCCCCATATAGTAATTCATCCCCCATATAGTAATTCATCCCCCATAGTAATTCATCCCCCATATAGTAATTCATCCCCCATATAGTAGTAGTAAGTAAGTAGCAAGTAGTAAGTCAAGTCCCCCCTGTGTCAATTCACTTACCTTTGCTCCGCGCGTTCCTCTCGCCGTGTTCCCGCGCCGTTCCGGTCTTCAGGGCGGACTGTGAGAGGAGCCTAGCTCCCCTCCCCTCACGTTCGTCACGCTGCCCCGCCTACACACATCCTGACAGCCAATCACTAGCTATCAGGATGTGAGTGGCAGCGAGACTGACCAATCATTGCTGGGCTAGCTGCAGAGTCCTCGGCCACCCGAGAGGAGGGAGGGGAGGGGAGCGGCCGCCCGAGAGGAGGGAGAGGAGGGGAGGGGAGCGAGCGCCCGGCACACAGAAGAGCCGCATTAAAATGTGTAAAGAGCCGCATGTGGCTCGCGAGCCGCGGCTTGCCGACCACTGCCCTAGTGAAAGGCCTCAGGTGATACACAGAGATGAAACCAATCCTCCTACATAAGTTGTATCTATTTATCTAAAGTCCTGTCCCCTAAATCCATTCTGTGTGTCACCTGAGGCCAGTCATTTCACTGGGCATGTGTAAAGGTTTCCCTAGTGACTGGCCTCAGGTGATACACAGAGATGAAACCAGTTGTCCTACATAAGTTGCACCAGTTTATCTACGGCCACCTATCCCCTAAATCCATTCTGTGTTACACCTGAGGCCAGTCACTTCACTGGGTATGTGTAAGGGGTTTCCCTAGTGAATGGCCTCAGGTGATACACAGAGATGAAACCAATCCTCCTACATAAATTGTACCTGTTTATCTACAGTCCTGTCCCCTAAATCCATTCTGTGTGTCACCTGAGGCCAGTCATTTCACTGGGCATGTGTAAAGGTTTCCCTAGTGACTGGCCTCAGGTGATACACAGATGAAACCAGTCTTCCTACATAAGTTGCAGCAGTTTATCTATTTCCACCTATCCCCTAAATCCATTCTGTGTGTCACCTGAGGCCAGTCCCTTCACTGGGTATGTGTAAGGGTTTCCCTAGTGACTGGCATCAGGTGATACACAGAGATATAACAAATCCTCCTACATAAGTTGCACCTATCTGCAGTATTCTCTTCTCTACATCAGTTCAAAGTCCAATATTTCTAAAGCTTGTCTGAGCTGTCAAAAAGCAGGGGACGGGGAGCCTAAATTACACACTGCAGAACTCAGTGAGGCGAGCTCTGAGATCTGATTGGAGGAAAGAGACACAACCCTCCTTCACACAGCTCACAGGAACAGAGCTGAGGCTGTCCATCTGCTGGAGGTCCCTCCCCTGTCACCATTCTTCTCTGGGTGTCAGGGTAACTTGTCAAAATTGATTCACGCTGACAGCAGAGGAATGAGGCAGCAAACAGAAATGACACCCCGTGCTCTGGATCCAGACAAGTACACACAATACGGTGATATGCTTTGTTCGTGTTTCCCGTCTGCCCCTTTTAAATGAATGCAGAGCCAAGTCACGTGACCACTAACTGGAAGGGCAGGTAGGTACTGTCATAGAGGCATTGGCTGGGGTACAGGTATATTTAAATGGGGAGAATTGTTACTATAACTGAAACTATTTTTGTGACTTCAGCTGAAACTGGCTGCGTTCAGCGATGAACAGACCAGACGACCCGACTGGTTTCTTTATATATCATATCCCCCCCCCACCCCAAAACCCTCAGGTTGGCTTGCTGTTTACATAATTATTATTGCTGTTGAGAAATATGATGTATTTAATCCTAGTGCACTTAAACCGATGCTATTACATTCCCGGTAATATTGCTACAGGTCGATATTAGGTCGTTGCTTTGCACTATATATACTGTACTGTAATAGCGGTTATATAGATGGAGAACACAGGTTGTCTGTGCAATAAAGTCCCATTGTGCTCTGTTGGGGGGTGACACCGTTATTGGACCATCATACAGTATTTTCACTGCTATATACTGTAACCGAACAGCTTACTGACATTCCCTCATACTGGAATAAGACTTGACTCCAGACAGGGTTCCCATATACTTCATCTCTTTATTACTCAAGCCTGATGGTACTATCCAGTGATGTATATTCTGTAGATTTGTAATATTTCCAAAAAAAATTAAAAAAAAGAAAGAAATAATTTACAGAGAAGAGATGGGTTTTATGATAGAGTTCCCTTTTATTTTTATGGTCAGAGACTAGTTTACGTTGGTCTGACACTTCTATTTTAGAAATCGATAGTTAAAAGCTTATGACATAGTGGAAGACGGTGCTGAAGACGGACCGGTGCAAAGGAAAACGTGAGTGTTGGCACAGTCCAACATGTCGGGGTGTATTTTTTTTAAACAAAACATAAAATCTCAGTGACAGTTGTTCCGCTTTTAGGTTTCGTTCACACAGGCGTACTTAAAGCTGAATTCCAGGAAAAACTGCAGCCATACCGTGAGTTAAGTCTAACGAGGTGCCTGCCGCCTCATAGACTCATCTAACAGGTTTATTGTGCTCCAAGCTCTGACTGTGATCCTTGCTCCTTCAAGGGTAGAGTCACTGGAACTGCTATACCTGCCCTGCTCTCCTTCTGCCCATTCACAGGAGCCTTTATATTATGTGAACTCATTCACAAAATACAAAGGCTTCTGTGAATGGGCAGCAGAGGGAAGGGACAGGCATAGCTGCTGTGTGAGCTTCTCTTCTCTCACTGCTCTTCTCTCCTTCTGCTCATTCACCGGAGCCTTTATATTATGTGAACTCATTCACAAAATACAAAGGCTTCTGTGAATGGGCAGCAGTGGGAAGGGGCTGTCATAGCTGCTGTGTGAGCTTCTCTTCTCTCACTGCCCTGCTCTCCTGCCTATTCACAGGAGCCTTTATATTATTATCATTCACAAAATACAAAGGCTTCTGTGAATGGGCAGCAGAGGAAAGGAATGGGCATAACTGCTGTGTGAGCTTGTCTTCTCTCACTGCCCTGCTCTCCTTCTGCCCATTCACAGAAGCCTTTATATTATGTGAACTCATTCACAAAATACAAAGGCTTCTGTGAATGGGCAGCAGTGGGAAGGGGCTGTCATAGCTGCTGTGTGAGCTTCTCTTCTCTCACTGCCCTGCTCTCCTGCCTATTCACAGGAGCCTTTATATTATTATCATTCACAAAATACAAAGGCTTCTGTGAATGGGCAGCAGAGGGAAGGAATGGGCATAACTGCTGTGTGAGCTTGTCTTCTCTCACTGCCCTGCTCTCCTTTTGCCCATTCACAGAAGCCTTTATATTATGTGAACTCATTCACAAAATACAAAGGCTTCTGTGAATAGGCAGCAAAGGGAAGGGATGGGCATAGCATCTGTGTGAACTTCTCTTCTCTCACAGCCAGAGGGTGCCTTTCTGGGATTGCAGTAAAACCTGTCACATATAAATAATAGAGATGAGTCCTGGAGGTTGCACGTGCCTAATTGGGTTTAACTCATAGTGTGCCTGCATTTTTGTTTTTTTGCGAAGTTGCTGAATTCCTGTAATTCAGCTTTAAGTGTACAAGGGTCATGTTTGCTCTCATGGGATGCATCCTAATGCCGGCAGTCCCGTTCGTGTCTATTGGGATGTAGTGGCCGCATGGACACAGCCACTGCTCCCAATTTGAAAACCGTGTGGTTGCGGGTCCCTGGAAGCAGACAGTGTGAGTTTGGGGACCTGCACCGATGTCAGACTGGGAACAGTGGCTGTATCCTTGCAGCCGCTGCATCCTAATAGACATGAATGGGACTGCCTCCACGCAGGTGTATGAAACACCTGTGCATCCCCGTACAGGTAAACACAGTCCTCATACCGGGGCTGGATCTAGACTATCTGATTTGGGGGTGCAGTTAAAAAATGTCAAGGGGCATCGTGGCAACACTTTTTGTGAGTCACACAGTGTCATGACCTGGGAAATACTAGTATATATTAGGCTGTTATTAAATTAGGGTGAACAGAAACAGAACCTGTGCCACTTTATATCAGATGTCCCTATCAGAGTTCCCCTTTTCATCAGGAATCCTCATCAGGGTTCCTCTTTACATCATGACTACTCCACCTTAATCAGTGTCCCCATCCAAGTGCCCCCTTTGTTCCGGCGTCCCCATCAGAGTGCCCCCTTACATCAGGTGTCCCCATCAGAGTACCCCCTTACATCAGGTGTCCCCATCAGAGTACCCCCTTACATCAGGTGTCCCCATCAGAGTACCCCCTTACATCAGGTGTCCCCATCAGAGTACCCCCTTACATCAGGTGTCCCCATCAGAGTACCCCCTAACATCAGGTGTCCCCATCAGAGTACCCCCTTACATCAGGTGTCCCCATCAGAGTACCCCCTTACATCAGGTGTCCCCATCTGAGTCACCCCTTTGTTCCAGCGTCCCCATCAGAGTGCCCCCTTACATCCGGTGTCCCCATCAGAGTACCCCCTAACATCAGGTGTCCCCATCAGAGTACCCCCTTACATCAGGTGTCCCCATCAGAGTACCCCCCCCTTACATCAGTTTCCCCATCAGAGTGTCCCCTTACATCAGGTGTCCCCATCAGAGTACCCCCTTACATCAGTTGTCCCCATCAGAGTACCCCCCCCCTTACATCAGTTTCCCCATCAGAGTGTCCCCTTACATCAGGTGTCCCCATCAGAGTACCCCCTTACATCAGTTGTCCCCATCAGAGTACCCCCTTACATCAGGTGTCCCCATCAGAGTACCCCCCCTTACATCAGGTGTCCCCATCAGAGTACCCCCCTTACATCAGTTTCCCCATCAGAGTGTCCCCTTACATCCGGTGTCCCCATCAGAGTACCTTCTTACATCAGGATCCCATCAGAGTGCCCCCTTACATCAGAGTGGTTCGTGGATCAGTGGATGCGCTCTCAGAGACCTGGGGGTGCACAACTTAAATCTGGCGAGGGGGGGCCAAAGCCTACCCCAGCACCCCCCTAGATCCGGCCCTGCCTTGTACACTTAAAGCAGAATTCCAGGAATTCAGCCACTTTGTAAAAAATGAAGGGACAATGTGAGTGAAGTCCAAGGAGTTGCATTGCACCTCCTGGAAATCTCTCTTATTATTTACATCTGACAGGCTCATTGCTCTGGTGGAGAGATGCTCTGGCATCTGAGAAGAGAGAAACACAGAGCAGCTATGCCCGCCCCTCTGCTGCCCATTCACAGAAGCCTTTGTATTTTTGTGAATGCGTTGACATAATAGCAAGGCCTCTGTGATTGGACAGGAAGATTGGAGAGCCAGGTATAACAGCTGCAGTAACTCTCCTTTTCAAAATGCAGAGCTCAAAAGGATCGTCAGTCTCCTGGTAATACAGTGATAGCCGTCCTCCGGGGATTACTATAAAGCTGTCGTATGTAAATAATAGAGCTGAGTCCAGGAGGTGTCATGCACCTCGCTGGACTTACTAGTATGCCTTCATTCTTTACAAAGGAGTTGCATTCCTGGATTTCAGCTTTAAGTACGCCCCATGTCAGCGAGGCCTCACTCTAATTTTCTTTGCACGAGTCTTTTTAAAGTCCCATTTTGGACTAGAGAGGAGGAGGAGGGAGGGGTGAGCAGATTTACAGCGTGTTGATTTACTGCATCAGCGATGATGTGGCTGCTCACCCCCGGTGTGTGTACTGTACATTGACTAGCAGAGGCTCTATCAGGCAGAAGTGAGCAGTTTGAATCTGCCGTCGTAGAATCTGCAAATCCATTTTGGTTTACAATTGCTAGGCACTGCCAGGAACCGCTTGTGTGTACTGCGAGAAACAGTAATTATGGAGTTGGTTTACTGGTGATGTGTGTGATCTGTTCATGGTTGTTACCATGTGACCTTTTGTTATGTTGCTTTTATTTTATTAAACGTCTTTTGAAATTGGACTGTTTTCTCTTCGTTTGTAATTGCTTGCACAGCGATATTGCTTTGAAAACCGCAAGTTTTGTTATGAAGGCTTCCGATCATCGTGGGGGAAAAAATAGAAAATAAAAAAATATATATATATATATACAGTGGGGCAAAAAAGTATTTAGTCAGCCACCAATTGTGCAAGTTCTCCCACTTACAAAGATGAGAGAGGCCTGTAATTGGCATCATAGGGAGACCTCAACTATGAGAGACAAAATGAGAAAACAAATCCAGACAATCACATTGGCTGATCTGGAAAGAATTTATTTGCAAATTATGGTGGAAAATAAGTATTTGGTCACCTACAAACAAGCAAGATTTCTGGCTCTTACAGACCTGGACCTTCTTCTTTAAGAGGCTCCTCTGTCCTGCACTCATTACCTGTATCAATGGCACCTGTTTGAACTTGTTATCAGTATAAAAGACACCTGTCCACAACCTCAAACAGTCACACTCCAAACTCCACTATGGTGAAGACCAAAGAGCTGTCGAAGGACACCAGAAACAAAATTGTAGACCTGCACCAGGCTGGGAAGACTGAATCTGCAATAGGCAAGCAGCTTGGTGTGAACAAATCAACTGTGGGAGCAATAATTAGAAAATGGAAGACATACAAGACCACTGATAATCTCCCTCGATCTGGGGCTCCACGCAAGATCTCACCCCGTGGGGTCAAAATGATCACAAGAATGGTGAGCAAAAATCCCAGGACCACACGGGGGGACCTAGTGAATGACCTGCAGAGAGCTGGGACCAACGTAACAAAGGCTACCATCAGTAACACACTACGCCGCCAGGGACTCAGATCCTGCAGTGCCAGACGTGTCCCCCTGCTTAAGCCAGTACATGTCCGGGCCCGTCTGAAGTTTGCTAGAGAGCATTTGGATGATCCAGAAGAGGATTGGGAGAATGTCATATGGTCAGATGAAACCAAAATAGAACTGTTTGGTAGAAACACAACTCGTCATGTTTGGCGGAGAGAGAATGCGGAGTTGCATCCAAAGAACACCATACCTACTGTGAAGCATGGTGGTGGCTGTTTCTCCGCAAAAGGACCAGGATGACTGATCCATGTACAGGACAGAATGAATGGGGCCATGTATCGTGAGATTTTGAGTGCAAACCTCCTTCCATCAGCAAGGGCATTGAAGATGAAATGTGGCTGGGTCTTCCAACATGACAATGATCCCAAACATACCGCCCGGGCAACGAAGGAGTGGCTTCGTAAGAAGCATTTCAAGGTCCTGGAGTGGCCTAGCCAGTCTCCAGATCTCAACCCCATAGAAAACCTTTGGAGGGAGTTGAAAGTCTGTGTTGCCCAGTGACAGCCCCAAAACATCACTGCTCTAGAGGAGATCTGCATGGAGGATGGGCCAACATACCAGCAACAGTGTGTGCCAACCTTGTGAAGACTTACAGGAAACGTCTGACCTCTGTCATTGCCAACAAAGGATATATAACAAAGTATTGACATGAACTTTTCATATTGACCAAATACTTATTTTCCACCATAATTTGCAAATATATTCTTTCCAGATCAGCCAATGTGATTGTCTGGATTTTTTTTCTCATTTTGTCTCTCATAGTTGAGGTCTCCCTATGATGCCAATTACAGGCCTCTCTCATCTTTGTAAGTGGGAGAACTTGTACAATTGGTGGGGACTAAATACTTTTTTGCCCCACTGTATATATAGTCTATACAATTGCTGCACAAGTCACATTGTAATTGAATGTTATTAAAAATAATCTTTTGCTCTCAATCTGCAGCTCTGTTAACCCCTTGGTGCCGGCGCCTCCCGGCCCTTTAGGGTTTCAGAAGCAGGGAGGCGGGGCAGGGTTTAGAGTCACATGATCGGAAAAGGTCCCGATCAAAAGAGGAGATTGGGACCTTTCCGTGAGTACTGGACATGTGTGCTGGGAGCGCGCAGGGCGTGCGCTGTCAGCGCGTTTTTTTTTAATAGAATGCAAATGTGCGGCCGCATATTTGCGTTCGGCCGACACCAAGCGTTTAAAGTGGTTGTAAAGGCTGAAAGTCTTTTACCTTCATGAAGATAAAAAACCTTCTGTGTGCAGTATACTTACTGGCCCGGCCCCCATACTTACCTGAGCCTCATCGCGATCCAGCGATATGAATGACAGCCTCGGTTGTCCAAGGTCTCTGCCTTTTGATTGGTTAAGAGAGCCATTGGCTCCTGCTGCTGTCAATCACAGCCAGTCACCCAATGAGGAGAGAGGGGGCGGAACCAAGTCGCAGCAACGCGTGTGAACGGACACGTTTTTCCTCCAAAAAAAGAAAAACCTTTGGAATCCCTTTAATTTCTGTAAAATGCAATATGGTTGCCTGGAAGTGTTCTGTACACAGTATACAGAATGCCCCCCCCCCCTCTCAGATATGTCATTTCCTGCTTGTGTGATTGGCCCACTGATTTTCCCACAAGTCTGCAGTAGGATACAAGTCAGATTTTGGGCATCCCCTGTAACAAAAATGTAATTTATGGTGAGATACTCCCAAAGGGAAATCACATCTAAAGGGATGCAGACCCTGCCACTTTCCTCATTGAAGCTCTGCAGGTGCAGCAACTGATTGATAATTATAAAATCACTCCCATTATCCTTCACTGTGCACATGCAGCCAGACAAATGAACAGCTATATCTTCAGAATAACAAAAGGTAGGTTTTGTTAAAATCCCTGCAATGTGCACAGATCACTGAGGGGAATGTTTGTTTGTTTTTCTCAACAAAAGTGGAGTTACCCTTTAAAGCAAACATTTCCTGATAGACACAATGCTGACTTCTCATTCTGCAAATGCTGGTTGTCTGGCTATCAGGATGGCCTGCTGGCCTCATTGCTGTGCATCACTGACATGGAACAAGCATGCTGCTAAGGACTTCAGTATTTTCTCAGTCACTGACCTGGAACAAGTATACGCATCAGGAAAATCTGAAGTCACTGGGCTAGCGTTGTAGACAGAAAACTAGCATTTCTAGAGGGAGGTCAGCAATGGCAGACCCCATGTTTCTATCAGGAAATGTTCACTTTAAAGGAGAATTATGGGGTTAGTAAAAATGAAAACCAAACCTGCGTTTGCAGCATCTATTTATCACTGCAGCTGTCCCACTCTGAGGCTGAGACCAAGAGCTAACAGATCACATGAGCAAGAATCAGTCCGTTCTCAGTCTGCTGGCAGTGGAGAACAGTGACTATCCATGAAGAACAGTGACTATCCATGAAGAACAGTGACTATCAGTGGAGAACGGTGACTATCCGTGAAGAACGGTGACCATTCGTGGAGAACAGTGACCATCCGTGAAGAACAGTGACCATCCGTGAAGAACAGTGACTATCCGTGAAGAACAGTGACTATCCGTGAAGAACAGTGACTATCCGTGAAGAACAGTGACTATCCGTGAAGAACAGTGACTATCCGTGAAGAACAGTGACTATCCGTGAAGAACGGTGACTATCAGTGGAGAACGGTGACTATCCATGAAGAACAGTGACTATCAGTGGAGAACGGTGACTATCCGTGAAGAACGGTGATCATCCGTGAAGAACGGTGACCATCCGTGGAGAACAGTGACCATCCGTGAAGAACTGACTATCCGTGAAGAACAGTGACTATCAGTGGAGAACGGTGACTATCCATGAAGAAGAGTGACTATCAGTGGAGAACGGTGACCATCCGTGAAGAACGGTGACCATCCGTGAAGAACGGTGACCATCCGTGGAGAACGGTGACCATCCGTGGAGAACGGTGACCATCCGTGGAGAACAGTGACCATCCGTGAAGAACTGACTGTCCGTGAAGAACAGTGACTATCAGTGGAGAACGGTGACCATCCGTGGAGAACAGTGACTATCAGTGGAAAACAGTGACTATCAGTGAAAGAGTGAGGGAGATACATTTAAAGGGTTACCAAAAACTGCCTATGCAGGTAAGAGGGTCTTGTAGATGCATAAAAACAGCAGATTTGAAGTGGAATACCCTTGATATATGTGTGGACCATTTACCTACATCCCAAAGTCTGGCCAGAAAACACTCGGGCTTGGCATCATCCCATCCTGCCTTGTTGCTAGGACCTTGGTAAGACACTCCCAGTCACTAACACTCCCCTCCCACCATCAAGCACCCACACGTGTATCATCCAATGTCTTCATTGCAGAAATGCTGAGCTCAGAACTACTGTGATGGGGGAGAGAGAGCGCATGCAAGGGGGTTTGAATTGGCAGGGAGTGTCTTAGCAACATCCAATTAACAAGGCAGGATGGGATGATGTCTTCTCTTGGAGTTTTTCAGCCAGACTTCGGGAGGTATGTAAATCGGCTACATGGATAGCTAGCACATTGGTAACTTTGGTCCAAGCTGTACAGTTTGTTTTTATCTACAGGACCCTTTACATGCACAGGTATTATTAGATGTCACATTTCCTCCAATCTCTAACCCAAACTCCAAGCTCCTGCTTTATTGTACTTCAATGACCTTTAGGCTGGGTCTTTCCTAACCCAGAGTTCAGGTTAGAGAGGAGTTCGAAGTTGGGTTATGGATAAATTTGGAGTGGGTTTAGAGATTAGTTTGGGTTAGGGATAAATCTGGAGTTCAAGTTAGAGATGAGTTTGGAGTTGCGTTGGGTTCGGGATGAGTTTGGAGTTCAAATAGAGATGTTCAAGGTTGGGTTAGGGATGAGTTTGGATTTGGGATAAGAATGCGTTTGGAGCTGGATTAGGAATGAGTTTGGATTAGAGATACATTTGAAGTTCAGGTTAGAGATGAGTTTGGAGTTGCGTTGGGTTAGGGATGAGTTTGGATTTGGGTTAGGCATGAGTTTGGAGTTGGGTTAGGGATGAGTTTGAATTAGGGTTAAGGATGAGTTTGAAGTTGGGTTAGGGATGAGTTTGAAGTTGGGTTAGGGATGAGTTTGAAGTTGGGTTAGGGATGAGTTTGAAGTTGGGTTAGGGATGAGTTTGAAGTTGGGTTAGGGATGAGTTTGAAGTTGGGTTAGGGATGAGTTTGGAGTTGCGTTGGGTTAGGGATGAGTTTGAATTAGGGTTAAGGATGAGTTTGAAGTTGGGTTAGGGATGAGTTTGAAGTTGGGTTAGGGATGAGTTTGAAGTTGGGTTAGGGATGAGTTTGGAGTTGCGTTGGGTTAGGGATGAGTTTGGAGTTGGGTTAGGGATGAGTTTGAAGTTGGGTTAGGGATGAGTTTGAAGTTGGGTTAGGGATGAGCTTGAAGTTGGGTTAGGGATGAGCTTGAAGTTGGGTTAGGGATGAGCTTGAAGTTGGGTTAGGGATGAGCTTGAAGTTGGGTTAGGGATGAGCTTGAAGTTGCGTTGGGTTAGGGATGAGTTTGGAGTTGCGTTGGGTTAGGGATGAGTTTGGAGTTGGGTTAGGGATGAGTTTGGAGTTGGGTTAGGGATGAGTTTGGAGTTGGGTTAGGGATGAGTTTGGAGTTGGGTTAGGGATGAGTTTGGAGTTGGGTTAGGGATGAGTTTGGATTAGAGATACATTTGAAGTTCAGGTTAGAGATGAGTTTGGAGTTGCGTTGGGTTAGGGATGAGTTTGGATTTGGGTTAGGCATGAGTTTGGAGTTGGGTTAGGGATGAGTTTGAATTAGGGTTAAGGATGAGTTTGAAGTTGGGTTAGGGATGAGTTTGAAGTTGGGTTAGGGATGAGTTTGAAGTTGGGTTAGGGATGAGTTTGAAGTTGGGTTAGGGATGAGTTTGAAGTTGGGTTAGGGATGAGTTTGAAGTTGGGTTAGGGATGAGTTTGGAGTTGCGTTGGGTTAGGGATGAGTTTGGAGTTGGGTTAGGGATGAGTTTGAAGTTGGGTTAGGGATGAGTTTGAAGTTGGGTTAGGGATGAGCTTGAAGTTGGGTTAGGGATGAGCTTGAAGTTGGGTTAGGGATGAGCTTGAAGTTGGGTTAGGGATGAGTTTGAAGTTGCGTTGGGTTAGGGATGAGTTTGGAGTTGCGTTGGGTTAGGGATGAGTTTGGAGTTGGGTTAGGGATGAGTTTGGAGTTGGGTTAGGGATGAGTTTGGAGTTGGGTTAGGGATGAGTTTGGAGTTGGGTTAGGGATGAGTTTGGAGTTGGGTTAGGGATGAGTTTGGAGTTGGGTTAGGGATGAGTTTGGAGTTGGGTTAGGGATGAGTTTGGAGTTGGGTTAGGGATGAGTTTGGTGTTGGGTTAGGGATGAGTTTGGTGTTGGGTTAGGGATGAGTTTGAAGTTGGGTTAGGGATGAGTTTGGAGTTGGGTTAGGGATGAGTTTGAAGTTGGGTTAGGGATGAGTTTGAAGTTGGGTTAGGGATGAGTTTGAAGTTGGGTTAGGGATGAGTTTGAAGTTGGGTTAGGGATGAGTTTGAAGTTGGGTTAGGGATGAGTTTGAAGTTGGGTTAGGGATGAGTTTGAAGTTGGGTTAGGGATGAGTTTGAAGTTGGGTTAGGGATGAGTTTGAAGTTGGGTTAGGGATGAGTTTGGATGTAAGGGACCGCCCGGCGGTACCACTAGCACTCCACTGAATAGGCGTCCCCAGCGCACGGAGTCTAAGTCCCAGGGTGCTTGTTCACCAGGGCCCCTGATGGTGGGGATGGACTTGGAGCCCCCTGAGACCAGGTCGTGGCTACTGGGTGCGTCCGTCAGTGGTAGTGGTATGCGCCAAGGGCTCCCACGGGAGAGAGTCTGATATGAGGAGGTCAGAAGACCCCACTGCGAGGGATGGGCGGATGGATGGATGGACGAGCAAGGTCAGACGGGCCGGGTCGGTAACAGAGAGGACGGTAAGGTACAAGGCAGCGGGCATAGAATGGTCAGGTCACACGCCAGGTCAGCAACAGCAGGTCAAATCCAATAAGGGGCATTCAGGAGAGAGGTCAGGCAAAGCAAGGGTCTGGGCAGGAGAATACAGCAGTGGTCAGGCACAATCCGGGTCAGCAACTTACTACAAACAGGTTCAGGTACAGGATACAGGATGCAGGGTAGGATAAGACCAGAAGGCACCAAATGACAGCCCAGGGCCGTTTAAATATCGCGCCCTGCGCTGCCATTGGTGCCCAGCGGGCGGCCGCGGCTTCTACTGCGCATGTGTGAACTCGCGCGCCGCGGCCGGCCCGGAACTAGAGCTCGCGTCCCTGCACAGGGCGGCATACTGCACCTGCGCCGGGACCATCGCGGCGGGGATCGTGGCGATCCCTGACATTGGAGTTGAGTTAGGGATGAGTTTGAAGTTGGGTTAGGGATGAGTTTGGAGTTGCGTTGGGTTAGGGATGAGTTTGGAGTTGGGTTAGGGATGAGTTTGGAGTTGGGTCAGGGATGAGTTTGGAGTTGGGTCAGGGATGAGTTTGGAGTTGGGTCAGGGATGAGTTTGAAGTTGGGTCAGGGATGAGTTTGAAGTTGGGTTAGGGATGAGTTTGAAGTTGGGTTAGGGATGAGTTTGAAGTTGGGTTAGGGATGAGTTTGAAGTTGGGTTAGGGATGAGTTTGAAGTTGGGTTAGGGATGAGTTTGAAGTTGGGTTAGGGATGAGTTTGGAGTTTGGTTAGGGATGAGTTTGGAGTTGGGTTAGGGATGAGTTTGGAGTTGGGTTAGGGATGAGCTTGAAGTTGGGTTAGGGATGAGCTTGAAGTTGGGTTAGGGATGAGCTTGAAGTTGGGTTAGGGATGAGTTTGAAGTTGGGTTAGGGATGAGTTTGAAGTTGGGTTAGGGATGAGTTTGGAGTTGGGTTAGGGATGAGTTTGGAGTTGGGTTAGGGATGAGTTTGGAGTTGGGTTAGGGATGAGTTTGGAGTTGGGTTAGGGATGAGTTTGGAGTTGGGTTAGAGATGAGTTTGGAGTTGGGTTAGAGATGAGTTTGAGTTGGGTTAGGGATGAGCTTGAAGTTGGGTTAGGGATGAGCTTGAAGTTGGGTTAGGGATGAGCTTGAAGTTGGGTTAGGGATGAGTTTGGAGTTGGGTTAGGGATGAGTTTGGAGTTGGGTTAGGGATGAGTTTGGAGTTGGGTTAGGGATGAGTTTGGAGTTGGGTTAGGGATGAGTTTGGAGTTGGGTTAGGGATGAGTTTGGAGTTGGGTTAGGGATGAGTTTGGAGTTGGGTTAGGGATGTTCGGAGTTGGGTTAGGGATGTTCAGATTTGGGTTAGGGATACGTTTGGCGTTCAGTTAGAGATGTTCGAAGTTGGGTTAGGGATGAGTTTGAAGTTGGGTTAGGCATGAGCTTGGAGTTGGGTTAGGGATGTTCAGATTTGGGTTAGGGATACGTTTGGCGTTCAGTTAGAGATGTTTGAAGTTGGGTTAGGGATGAGTTTGGATTAGAGATAAATTTGGAGTTCAGGTTAGAGAGGAATTCAGAGTTTGGGTTAGGGATGAGGTCTGACTTCAGGTTAAAAAATATAGGGTTTGGAGATGGTTGTCAATTCGCACCGCACATGTGTGAATCCACACTAACCTAACTTCAAAGTAGTTGTTCAGTGGTTCAGGACAGGTTTAGACCAGGTTCAGGACAGCATTTTTGATACCGCTGCAAATTCTGAGAATGAGCAAACTGGTGAAATCCTGTTCACAACAGATGATGTGCGGTCTAGAAGCCGCCAATGAGACTGTAATCCACGCCTGAACCAGACCGCAGTGCTCAGAAATCAGACGGACTGTCTTTGAATTCGCACTGTATCCACACTGCCAGTGCACTGCATATATGTGAACAGGCTAAATAGAAAACAATGTTATTTCACATGTCATGCGAACTGGATGTGGTTCAAAATGCATCCAATCCGCATATATGTAAACCAGCCATTGGTTACACATATATAAGTTTGGGTATATTCGGGTTAGAGATGAGTTTGAAGGATGCCCAAGCTCATCTCTTCACACGGCCTAAGGACCCTTCCTCTACACATCCAACTCCCTGCAACAAACAACTTTTTTTGGTATCTATTCAGCTAGGGCTATTCCATTTTGACCAACAATACTCTCATCAAAGAAAATCAACACCAGAATGGTTTAATTTAAGTTTAATTAATATGTTTAAAAATATTAACTGAATTCACATATTTCTTGGCGGACATGTCTAATGGTGGGGGGGTAGACTCAGTTGTTATACAAGAATATGGAACATTTGTGTGCATAGTCCGTGTACAGGTCAGGGAAGGATTTCCTAGGCTGAGATTCAAGAGTCCTTTTCCTAGTTTGGTACATTGCTGGCTACTAGGTAAGTTAGCATTATGTGTATATAAAAAAAAATTAGAATAAGAAAATATATTTATGACGGTTCACACCACGTATGTTATCACTGGATGGTCAAGTGATGGTTTGTCGATGCTCTATGCTTGGTGGGGTGGGGTGTTTATGGGTGGTGGGTACTTAGGATGTGCTTATATAGATACAGGGCACACAATAATTCTGTCCTCCAGCATCACACTGACGATGACGAAAACAAAGTACAGCGTGAACATGGTGAATCCCAGCAGCTTGTTCATTTTCCACTTGCAGGTAGCGATGGAGAATATGACGAAGAGGAGCATAAGGAACAGGAGGACGATGGCGCAGAACAGGCCATTGCTGCTCACTGCCACGGGACTGAAACCGTTAAACACGGAGAACAGGAACCAGGGGACCGGTAACCTGCCGACAAATAAGAAACACACAGAGCCATGTTTAGTAATGGGTCACAAATGTCTGCGTTGCCCTAAAACATAAAGATCAACTTCAAATGTTCTGCTACTGTAAGTATCAAATGACTAAGACCCACTGGGTATGATTGGTGAAAACATTCCCAAGAGCGGATTGTAATAGGGATAGCTCCCGATCACCAACCAGCCGTTTGTAAAAGTAACACAGTCTTTATTGCTCATTCGAAAGTCAGCATAGCGAAATACAAACAGTCCACAGTTCTGGTACATTGAAAGCAATAATATGCCTTTCCATCTTAATGCCAGTCCCAATCCTGGGTTAAAGTTCCCATCTGCTTTGGGGGAACAAGAAAAGCTGCAAGAGCTCAGGAAGCCACTCCACTCCACTTCACTGACACTTCCTGACTCCTTCCTGCCCCTTTTTAAGACTCCTTTGCTGGTGGGTTGACCCCTTTCGGGATTGAAGTCCCTGGGTTTGGAGGCTCATTCCCCCCCAAAGTCTCTCCAAGCCTCTGATTTCTAGGTCCAGAATAAGGTCTTACCAGTCCTGAAAGAACTGCCAGTCAGCCCTTTCCTCTTCAACCAGACTTCCCTGGACCCTTTCGCTCTACTTGGGGGAGAAGCCCTGAGTACCCAACAATGTCTTCAAACTGTACCCCTTAAAATGGAGCAAAATCCAAATAGTGGGGAAATATGCCTGCTGTGCAAGACCCATCCCTGGCATCCTGTACAGTATGTTACTAGTCACAGAAAGTCACGTTTCATCTTTGAAATTAATCTCTCTTTTTGCCATAGGCTTCTGCATGCATTTCTTCAAGTTGGTCTCCGGTAGATCAGGGTACTGTATAGCTAAGCATACCCTCACCGGCCACTTTATTAGGTACACCTGTTCAATGGCTTTGTAACACAAACTGCTAATCAGCCAATCACATGGCAGCAACTCAATGCATTTAGGCCTCTAGATGTGGTGATGACGACTTGCTGAAGTTCAAACCGAGCATCAAAATGGGGAAGAAAGGGGATTTAAGTAACTTTGAACATGGCATGGTTGTTGGTGCCAGAAGGGCTGGTCTGAGTATTTCAAAAACTGCTGATCTACTGGGATTTTCACACACAACCATCTCTAGGGTTTACAGAGAATGGTCCAAAAAAGAGAAAATATCCAGTGAGCGGCAGTTGCGTGGAGGAAAATGCCTTGTTGATGTCAGAGGAGAATGGACAGACTGGTTTGAGATGATAGAAAGGCAACAGTAACTCATGTCAATATGGACCAAAATTTCTGAGGAAATTCCAACGCCTTGTTGAATCTATGCCATGAAGAATTAGGGCAGTTCTGAAGGCAAAAGGGGTTCCAACCCGGGACTAGCAAGGTGGACCTAATAAAGTGGTCAGGGAGTGTATATTTTCATGATCAGTATTGTAGTCACACAGTCAAATGGGACATGTGAGGCATAACAAGTTGACATTTTTATTAGTACTGAACGTTATACATCAAAAATAAAACATTTACTAAAAATAGCTAAAATAATCCACAACTCTCCACCATTATTAAAATGACAATGTTGGCACTATGACACCCCCAGAAGTCCCGACCCTCACAAAATACTACCCATGGCTAGTTTTAAACAATCTTGATTGAAGATAATTGACCCAGAGTTCTCAAAACATCACCTCTAAAACTGGTCATACACCATTATAATGTTTTGGGGTTTTTTTACAAGTAGAAACATCAGTAGAATTTAGTTTGGAAATTTTAATTTTCAGAAAGTTGGTTCAATTTTTTAAGAGCTAGGTGGATCAAATCGACATTCACTTTTGACCGCTTGTACCGCAAATTTTTCTTGAGCAAATAAATATCTAACTGCGAATGTGGTTTTCATTTGGGAAAAATTGTACATATTGTAATGACACTTGTGAAATACTGTGTGTCTGAGATTCCATTCATATAGCAGATCTGGATGAAATTTTAGGATTTTGGGATTTTGATTGAAATTAGTCGACTCGATGGCAAAAAGAAAGTTCTGATGAATGATTTCTCTACAAATATTAAAATGAAATTCTGAGTATGGCCAGGTTCAGGCGTCACAAGTGACACACCAACATTTGTTTAATAAATTCCTACATCTGTACAGCTGCATAGTCCATCTAGATCAGGGGTGTCAAACTGGTGGCCCTCCACCTGTTGCAAAACTACAAGTCCCATCATGTGTCTGCCTGTGGGAGTCATGCTTGTAACTGTCAATCTTGCAATGCCTCCTGGGACTTGTAGTTTGGCAACAGCTGGAGGGCCGCCAGTTTGACACCTGTGATCTAGATGTTGCGTGGAAGCTTCTGGTAAAACTTACCACGCATCTTGGCCCTAGAACATCAATGGTTGTGATGGTGCTGGCAGCCAGCCCATCTGCCTCATAGCAACTGCTGACGCTGATCCAGAGCAAACCCATACTTGCGGAATCCCAAGGGAACCCAGACGACACCTTGGTTGAGAAGTAGGTTTGGAAAATAATTTGCCAAACCATGTGACTGATTTCTACATAAAGCAGGGTTTAGGGCAGGGTTTCTCAACCAGGATTCCATGGAACCCTAGAGTAACTCCAGAGGTTGCTAGGGGTTCCTTGAGCAATGAGCGATTTATGCCTCTCAGATAAGTTCCCACTGACACCATCGGTCTTTTTAGTTATCCGTAAGGGGTTAATTCTTCCCAATGAACACATGTGTGAGGAGCATTCTTCCCAATGACCACAAGTGTGAGGAGCATTCTTCCCAATGACCACAAGTGTGGGGAGCATTCTTCCCAATGACCACAAGTGTGAGGAGCATTCTTCCCAATGATCACAAGTGTGAGGAGCATTCTTCCCAATGACCACAAGTGTGAGGAGCATTCTTCCCAATGACCACAAGTGTGAGGAGCATTCTTCCCCATGACCACAATTGCGAGGAGCATTCTTCCCAATGACCACGTGTGAGGAACATTCCTTCCACTGACCATCACACTAGTGTATCATGAGTTGCAGATATAGTAATTTTTAGCAGAGGTTCCTTCAGACGGGAAAGGTATTTCAAGGGTTCCTCTGTGTTGAAAAGGCTGAGAAAGTCTGGTTTAGAGGTTCAGTTGTATGACCAACAGTACACACTCAGGTTCTAGAGAAACAATGCAAAAAAAAAAAAAAACCCCTCCAATGAGTGGCAGTACTATTCTCAAAACACCTCCCAGTGTTCTCAATGACAGGGTGCTATTCCACCCACTGACACCAGCGATGGGGCACTATTGCTCCCACTGACACTAACTATGGGTCACTATTCCTCCCACTGATACCAACTAATGGGGCGCTATTCCTCCCACTGATACCAACTATGGGTCACTATTCCTCCCACTGATACCAACTATGGGGCGCTATTCCTCCCACTGATACCAACTATGGGGCACTATTCCTTCCACTGATACCAATGATGGGGTACTATTCCTCCCACTGACACCAATGATGGGGCACTATTCCTCCCACTGACACCAATGATGGGGCACTATTCCTCCCACTGACACCAATGATGGGGCACTATTCCTTCCACTGACACCAATGATGGGGCACTATTCCTCCCACTGACACCAATGATGGGGCACTATTCCTCCCACTGACACCAATGATGGGACACTATTCCCCCCACTGACACCAATGATGGGGCACTATTCCTCCCACTGATCCCCATGATTGGGCACAATTCCTCCCACTGATACCAATGATGGGGCACTATTCCCCCCACTGACACCAATGATGGGACACTATTCCTTCCACTGACACCAATGATGGGGCACTATTCCTCCCACTGACACCTTCTTTGAGGACAAAGAAGAATGGCCAACCTTGTTCTGCCATCTCTAACAACTACTGCTTACAACATTTGTGTGCATCAAGGTATCCCTGAGCCCACAGAACATCAAGCCAAAGGGCCACAAGCAACAGCAAACCATAAGAGGGCCTTTGTTAACAGCTGAGGGTACTGTTGGCACAGGATCACCGAAACTGGATTGGCCACACCAGCCAACAGACAAGATGGTGAGATCAGAGTTTGGCATACACAGTATGAATCGAGAGATCGGCCCAGGCTGGTAGTGATGGCCATAATGATGCTCTTTTGCCAGCAATTACCAACATCCCTATAAAGAGACCCTGTCCCTCCTTTATTTTTCTTTTAGTCATTATGGTTGCATTTTTTGCAGGTTGTACCTCGTTATTTTTATCATCAATGGTCTCATTGCCCATTCCTTTCATGCATTCCAAAACACTGCTGGGTGCTGCCATCTTGTTTATGATGCCCATTGGGATCCACAATACAATGGGCCCCACTGCAGTTGTGGGGAGTTTGCAACTGAATGGGCCGTGTTCAGCAATAGGTAGCGCCTACCGAACATGACGGGAGGGAAAACGTTTGATGCAACACAATGCAAAGCATCGCAGTCGTGACGTGTACACCCCGTCCGCAGCCTTTACAGCCTAAGGTGGAGCAGTTGGGGTATGGTAGAAAAGTGGCCCAACCAGGGGCGGACTGACAACTCATGGGGCCCCCGGGCAATAGGGGATCATGGGGCCCCTTGTCCTTGCCCACACTCAAAGCACACCCAAAAAAGCCTGTAAAAGTTACCATGGGCATTTCATGGGGCGCCCTACTGACCTCGGGCCCTCGGGCAGTGCTTGAGTTCTCGAATGGTCAGTCCGCCCCTGGGCCCAACTGCATTTTTATTGCCCCCCACAACAACAAGTGTAAATGAGACCTGTGTGAATTTCGGTCCATTCACCAGGAAGGTAATTAGAGGAGAAGCAACAGAAATGGGCAGTGACCTGAGAAGAACGTCTAGTTCTCACATTGGGGATAATTTACTAAAGGTCTGCTCGCTTTTCAGGGGAATTTTCTCTTAGATTAGTGAATGTAGCGAAATTTCACTTTACAAAGGATACCTAATCAGGTGCAAATGATTGCCTTCAGTAAATCGACCATGTTGTGCCTAATGTACAGTTGCAAGAAAAAGTATGTGAACCCCTTGGGATTACGTGGAGTTTTGCATGAATTGGGCATAAAATGTGCTCTGAACGTCATCTAAATCACAACAATAGAAGAACACAGTCTGCTGAACATAATACTATACAAACATTAGATGTTGCCATGGTTTAATTGCACATAACATGTAAACATTCACAGTGCAGGGAGGAAAAAGTATGTGAGGCCCTAGCTTAATGACTTCTCCCAGAGCTAATTGGAGCCAGGAGTGAGCCAACCTTGACTCCAATCAGTGTGATGATATTGGATGTGTTGCTGACAGCTGTCCTGCCCTTTGGGTTTACTAGTTTCAACCCAAAGGATGTTTGTGTATTGACACAGAAGAGTGCAATAAAACAGGGTTTTCAAAGCTTTCTAAATATAGGGCCAGTTCACTTCAGACTTTAGGGGGAGGGCTGGACTGTGGCTAGTGAAAGTAGAAAAGGTGCAAACATCAGTGAGAATAAATAAAGCCCCATCATTGGTGTCAGTGGGAGGAATAATGCCTTGTCATTGGTTTCAGTGGGAGAAACAGCACCCTGTCATTGGGATCAGTGGGAGGAAAGGTGCCCAGTCAATGGAGTCAGTGGGAGGAATAGTGCCCCATCGTTGGTGCCAGTGGGAGGAAAAGCGCCTCATCGCTGGTGTCAGTGGGAGGAATAGCGCCCTGTCATTGGGGTCAATAGGAGAAATAGTGCCCCGTTGTTGGTGTCAATGAGAGGAATAGCACTCCATCATTGGGGTCAGTGCAAGAAATAGCTCCCTGTCATTGGTGTCAGTGGGAGGAATAGTGCCCGTCGTTGGTGTCAGTGGGAGGAATAGTGCCCGTCGTTGGTGTCAGTGGGAGGAATAGTGCCCCATCGTTGGTGTCAGTGGGAGGAATAGTGCCCCATCATTGGTATCAGTGGGAGGAATTGCACTCCGTCTTTGGTATCAGTGAGAGGAATAGCGCCCCATAGATGGCGTCAATGGGAGGAATAGTGCCCCATCATTGGTGTCAGTGGGAGGAATAGTGCCCCATCGCTGGGGTCAGTGGGAGGAACAGTGCCCCATCATTGGTATCAGTGGGGTGAATAGTGCCCCATCATTGGTGTCAGTGGGAGGAATAATGCCCCATCATTGGTATCAGTGGGAGGAATAGTGCCCCATCATTGGTGTCAGTGGGAGGAATAGTGTCCCATCATTGGTGTCAGTGGGAGGAATAGTGCCCCATCATTGGTATCAGTGGGAGGAATAGTGCCCCATCATTGGTATCAGTGGGAGGAATAATGCCCTATCATTGGTATCAGTGGGGTGAATAGCGCCCCATCACTGGGGTCGGTGGGAGGAATAGCACCCCCTCGTTGTTGTCATTGGGAAAAATTCTGCCCCTTCATTCTTGTCAGTGGGGGGGTTTCACCCCATTGTTGGTATCAGTGGATGAAAATAGTGCCCCAAGGGCTGGATAAAAGCAAGTAAAGGACCACATCTGGCCGCAGTTTGGAGACCACTGGAATAAGATTCTGAGTTGGGCTACAATGAAGATGAAAATGTTGATGGCGCCGCTGCTATACATTGACTTTAGGGAACTGGATGTACTGAGCCACGAATTGTACGCTTCCATCCTACATACTCACCCTACAGTGATATCAAATATGTTGCTGCCCACAGAGCTGGACACGGCCATGTCTCCCAGGCCCTTCCTTGCCACTATGACACTAGTGATGAGATCCGGGATGGAGGTGCCGGCGGCAAGTATAGTCAGACCCATAATCTCTTCCGAAATGCCAATGGTCTCCCCCACCTGGTCAAAAGACAACACAGATGTCAGCAAGTCTTTTCAGTTCTTAAAAAAATAAGTTCAGACTATATTATAGGAGAGTGAATCCAGGGGACACATGGCCAGGGGGGCCCCATATTCACCGGGTGTTCAGTCCCGCTACATGGACTGGAATCCAGCATGTAGGCAGGTGGAGGGTGCAGGCACCCCGTCTGCTGGCAGCCTGTGAACTCTCCGAGAGGCTGAAAGCTGCTGCAGCTGGAAGGTGTACCGGCGGTGTGAACATTTAGGGCAGGATGTGCCCGGGGACCGGTGTCTGCAATATGAGGCATTCCGAGCAGGGGCGGACTGACAACTCATTGGGCCCCCAGGCAATAGGGGATCATGGGGCTCCTGTGTCCTCGCCCACATTCAAACCACACCCAAAAAAGCCTATGAAAGGTACCAGGGGCATCTCATGGGGCCCCTACTGACCCCGGGCCCTCGGGCAGTGTCCGAATGCCCGAATGGTCAGTCCGCCCCTGATTCCGAGAACTCGCCCCTTGGTACATCCTGCCACACAATACAACCAGAGGGAGAGTCATTCAAGCGGGACAGATGGCAAAACTTGCTTTATCATTGGGCATAGTGTAAAGTCCAGGGCTGGATCTGGGGGGCTGCTGGGGTGGGCTGTGCCCCCCAAATTGTAGTTGTGCCCCCTAGGTCTCTGAGAGTGCATCCGCTGATCCATGAGCCAGTCTGATCAGGGCAATTGATGTAAGGGAGCACTGTGATGCAGACAGTTGATGTAAGGGGGCACTCTGATTGGGACAATCCATGTAAGGGGTCCTTGTGATGGGACTTACCTGATGTAAGGGGGCACTCTGATGGGGACACCTGATGTAAGGGGGCACTCTGATGGGGACACCTGATGTAAGGGGGCACTCTGATGGGAACATTAGATGTAAGAGGGCACTCTAAGGACACCCAATATAAACGAGGACTCTGATGGGGACACCTGATGTAAGGAAGCATTGTGATGGGGACACCTGATAAAAGGGGGCACTCTGATGGGGACACCTGATGTAAGGAAGCATTGTGATGGGGACAGTTGATGTAAGGGGGCACTCTGAGGGGAACACCTGATGTAAGGGACCACTCTGATGGGGACACCTGATGTAAGATGGGACTCTGATGGGGAAAACCGATATAAGAGGGCACTCTGATGAGGATACCCAAAGTAAGCGGGGATTCTGATGGGGACACCTGATGTAAGGGGGCACTCTGTCTGATGGGGACAGTTGATGAAGGGGAGGCACTCTGATGAAGGCACTGTGACGGGCATCCTGATAGAAGGGGGCACTCTGATGGGGATCCTGATGTAAAGGGGGACTCTGATAGGGGACACCTGACATAAGGGGGCACAGGTTCTGTTTAATCACTCTAATCTAATGACAGCCTAATACATACTAGTATCTCCCAGGTTGTGGCACTGTGTTGACATTATGCCCCCTTTTTTTTTCTACTGCACCCCCCCCCCCCCCAGATCATAGAAACTAGATCTGGCCCTGATAAAGCCTCATTCACACGTATGCTCATGTGCTGAGATGCATTTGCCCTCTCAGGATGCACAAGTGTCCCATGTATACGTATGCAGGCAGCCCCATTCCTGTCTACTGGGATGCAGTTGCTGGACGGATGCAGCGGCTGGATGGTCACAGCCGCTGCTCCAAATCTGACATCCATGTAGGGGCACCGGCCTGAATGCGCTCTCTCTGATGTTTCCCTTTCATCTTCTGTAACATCACGTAACTATACAGACCAGGGGCGGACTGACCATTCAAGCACTCAGGCACTGCCCGAGGGCCCAGGGTCAGTAGGGGGCCCCATGAGATGTCCCTGGTACTTTTCAGAGGCTTTTTTGGGTGTGGCTTGAATGTGGGCGAGGACACAGGGGCCCCATGATCCCCTATTGCCCAGGGGCCCCATGAGTTGTCAGTCCGCCCCTGGGATCCTTACTAAGTATATGTTAGTATATAGAACTTTCAGGATGTGTATTTTTCAGAAGGATGGTGCCCCCTGCTGACCGATACAAATAAGTACGTCTCTAAGGTTCACTATATAACAATATCCTGTAATAATGTATCTAATGTCTACAAGTTTAGTAGATGTTCCTTTCACACAGGCTGCCAGGGGATGGTAAAACTAGGCTTGTGCTTTTACCACCCCCTGACTGCCCACCTACAAGTGGATATACTGCCGTTCAAGTGAGTACACCTTGTCATGGCCACGATGCGGAATCGATCCGAATCTCGCTCAATGTTAACCCAAGACACAGAGTTTGACAGGAGGCTCCGCCTCTAAAAGTCTCCCATGTAAGTGAATGGGACCACGCTACACGCATTAGCCAAACGCTATGCAGCCGCAGTGCGGTCCCGCTGTGCATACTTACCATTCGGCAACACAAAAAAAAAAAACAAAAGCAGGCAGACAGAGGCAGCAGTATTGCC
The DNA here is from genome assembly GCF_062004578.1 of Staurois parvus. Classification (NCBI taxonomy): domain Eukaryota; kingdom Metazoa; phylum Chordata; class Amphibia; order Anura; family Ranidae; genus Staurois; species Staurois parvus. Next base: position 174,201 of record NW_028318561.1, on the reverse strand, counting down.
TCCTCAGTGCCTGCAAACCTCTTTCATCGTCCTATGAAGATGGAGCCACCATGGATCACTTTTTGGGGGTGGCGATAAGCGCTGCTGCGGGTGTGAAAGGGGCCTGATGGGGGTCAAACACGCTTCAGCTTTTTATTCGATATGCAATTCAATCAAAGCAGTCTCTGATCATCTCCCGTCTCATGTCTGTAGTTTCTGATCATCTCCTGTCTCATGTCTGCATTCTCTGATCATCTCCTGTATCATGTCTGCAGTCTCTGATCATCTCCCGTCTCATGTCTGTAGTTTCTGATCATCTCCTGTCTCATGTCTGCATTCTCTGACCATCTCCTGCATCATGTCTGCAGTCTTTGACCATGTCTTGTACCATGTCTGCAGTCTCTGACCATCTCTTGTATCATGTCTGCAGTCTCTGTCCATCTCTTGTACCATGTCTGCAGTCTCTGTCCATCTCTTGTATCATGTCTGCAGTCTCTGTCCATCTCTTGTATCCTGTCTGCAGTCTCTGATCATCTTTAGTATCATATCTGCAGTCTCTGACCATCTCTTGTATCATGTCTGCAGTCTCTGACCATCTCTTGTATCATGTCTGCAGTCTCTGACCATCTCTTGTACCATTTATGAAGTCTCTGACCCTCTCCTGTATCATGTCTGCAGTCTCTGACTATATCCTGTGGTGTGTCTGCTGTCTCTGGTAATGAATATTCATTGTATTGAACCCGTGTCCCTTTGCTGATGATGCTGACTACAGATCAATTACTCCGATCAGAAAAGATCGGTCAGAGCAGAAATCGACCATTTATTGAGGCGTATATGGCCGCCATGAGAATGCCTTTTTTGGTAGAGATGAGGATAGAATTAAAGATCCGTCCAAAGTCCTAGAACCGGGAATTTACACGGAGAATCTGTACTGACAGCGGCCGACCCGCTAAAATGGAGTCATAATATTGTTACTTGCAATCAGCCGCTCAGCATAAAAACAACGATGAAGCCGACGCGATTTTGTCCATCGAATCCTTCATCCTCATTCCTCTAAACATGGCACCCTGCTGGGCGTACTCACCTGATGCGCCCACCACACCATGAGATATGAGAATATCGCGATCCACATAATCGAGGCCAGAAATGTGAAGCCAAAATACTTCCTCGATTTCTAAAACAAAAAAAAAGATGAAAGGAGTTTTATTTTATATTTATAAAAAAAATTCTGTGATGTTGTCAGTGATGACATCATAGTAACATCGTTACATCCCCCGTATACACAGAGCGGAAGGATCGCAAGCTCTGCGGGTCAGGGTGATGGGTACAGCACTGACCTCCATCCAGGTGGAAAAATGACAGCCACTTCCCCACCAACCAGACTGAGAGCAACCCACATGGAAGAAAAATATATTTGAAATATATTTTTTAAATATTCTTCCCAAATATATTGAAATTTGAAATACTACAATTTTGGCCGTATTCAATATATTTCAATAAATATGTATATATATACACACACTGCATGTTGAAATGTGTTTTTATATATTACAAAATATATGAAAAATATTTTTTAAAACATATTTTTTTAATTATATTCTTCAGATTTTTTTAACATATAAAAAAGTAATTTTTACAGATATTTGCATGTTGAAATGTGTTTTTTATATATTACAAAATATATGAAAAATATTTTTAAAAACATTTTTCTAAAAATGTATTCTTCAGATTTTTTTTAACATATAAGAAAGTAATTTTAACATATATGTTTACATATATTTGCATGGTGAAATGTGTTTTTTATATATTACAAAATATACGAAAAATATTTTTAAAAATATATTTTTTTTAATATATTCTTCAGGTTTTTTTTAACATATAAGAAAGTAATTTTAACATATATTTTTACATATATTTGCATGTTCAAATGTGTTTTTATATATTAAAAAAAAAGAAAAAATATTTTTTAAATATATACAGATTTTTTTTACATATAAAAAAGTAATTTTAACATATATTTTTACATATATTTGCATGTTGAAATTTGTTTTTTATATATTACAAAATATATGAAAAATATTTTTTTAAATATATTCTTGTTTTTTTTAACATATAAAAAAGTTATTTTAACATATATTTTTACATATATTTGCATGTTGAAATGTGTTTTTATATATTACAAAATATATGAACAATTATTTTTTAAATATATTTTTTTAAATATATTCTTCAGATTTTTTTAACATATAAAAAAGTAATTTTAACATATATTTTTACATATATTTGCATGTTGAAATGTGTTTTTTATATATTACAAAATATATGAGAAATATTTTTAAATATATATTTCTTTACATATATTCTACAGATTTTTTTTTAACATATAAAAAAATCATTTTAACATATATTTGCATGTTGAAATTTTATAGATTACAACATATATGAAAATATTTTTAAAAACATATTTTTTTAAATATATTCTTCAGATGTTTTTTTTAACACATAAAAAAGTAATTTTAACATATATTTTTACGTATATTTGTAAATGCATTCCAAAAATGTAGATTTGTATTTTTAAAGACATACAGTATATTTTAAATGTATTTTTCATATATTTTGTAATAAAAACACATTTCAACATACAGTGTGTGTATACATATATATATATATATATATATATCTACATTTTTGGGATGCATTTATAAATATATGTCAAAATATGTTAAAATTACTTTTTTATATGTTAAATAAAATCTGAACAATATATTTTAAAACAATATATTTTTCTAAATATTTTTCATATATTTTGTAATATATAAAAAACGCATTTCAACTAGCAGTATATATATATATTTATTTATTTATATATATATATATATATATATATATTTTTTTTTTTTTTATTTTTTTTTTTTTTTATTTATTTATTTATTTTTAAATATATTGAATATGGCCAAAATTGTAGTATTTCAAATATATGTCAATATGTTTGGGAAGAATATTTTTAAAATATATTTCAAATATATTGTTCTTCCATATGATAACACACAGAACTTTACATCTCTGACCCGAACTTAAAGCAGTATATAACCCCTCACAAACCCAAAATGTAATATATTGCCACTTACCAATCATTAGATGTGGCAGCTGCATTAGTTTTCTTTTTAAGGCTTTTTTCACCTTTTTTAATTTCAGCTGGTGATCTGGCCAGTAGCACACTTCTTGTCTTGTCTCCACTCTGGATGGAGGAGCAATGGAGGCATCTTTGGACAGCACCATTATTAATTTGGGGGAGAGAGGACTGTTAGATGCACAAGCAGATTTAGATGGACTTGACTAAAATTAAAGCTGAACTCCAGATCTCTTTAAGCAATTTCAATAATGTTTTTTTTGGGGGGTTTTTTCCTTTTAGGATAAAGGCTTTACATAAATAAAATCTGACCGTTGTAAACATCCCAAAAACCCCTGTCAGTGGTAAATGGTTTGTCTCCACCCTCTAACTACCACCTTTGCTGGACAGCTTGGTCTGTTAAAGGAAGTTGAAAAATAACAGACTTACTGGCTGGATCATCAGGTGAAAAGAAGTCTAAATAGAAAACAAATGCAGCCACCACAGCTATGAATTTGGTTGGCTGTCCTTTCATACATTTTTTTTTTGGGGGGGGGGGTTAATTCCACTTGAATAAAAACTTCACCCTTTCTATCTAAAATTCAGTTTCAAATCCCTATTAATGGTCCCTGTATGAAAAAAAATACCATCATTGTTATAAGCAATCATAGTGTAAAAAAAAATCCTGATCACCTCCCCAGAGCAGTACAATGTCACCATGGCAACGCTGTACTGCTCCGGTCACAGTATGGAAAAAAAAAATTGTAAGAAAATAAATAAAAGTTTAAAGATTTTTTTTCATACTGTCACCAATCAGCATCCCTGATCACTGCCATCCCAGTCATATGATGACACTGTACTGCTATGGTGACAGTATGTAGAAGAAAATTAGGAAAGAAAATGTTAGAAAAGAAAAAAAAATGTTTTAACCACTTCCAGTCCGGACACTTCCCCCCCCCCCTTCCAGTCCGGACACTCCCCCCCCCCCCTTCCAGTCCGGACACTTCCCCTCCCTTCCAGTCCGGATACTTCCCCCCCCCTTCCAGTCTGGACACTTCCCCCCCCTTCCAGTCCGGACACTCCCCCCCCCTTCCAGTCCGGACACTTTTCCCCCCTTCCAGTCCGGACACTTTCCCCCCCTTCCAGTCCGGACACTTCCCCCCCCCTTCCAGTCCGGAGACTTCCCCCCCCCCCTTCCAGTCCGGAGACTTTCCCCCCCTTCCAGTCCGGACACTTTCACCTCCTTCCAGTCCGGACACTTTCACCCCCTTCCAGTCCGGACACTTTCACCCCCTTCCTGTCCGGACACTTTCACCCCCTTCCTGTCCGGACACTTTCACCCCCTTCCTGTTCGGACATTCCCCCCCCCCTTCCAGTCCGGACACTTTCACCCCCTTCCAGTCCGGACACTTTCCCCCCCTTCCAGTCCGGACACTTTCACCCCCTTCCAGTCCGGACACTTTCACCCCCTTCCTGTCCGGACATTTCCCCCCCCCCCCTTCCAGTCCGGACACTTTCACCCCCTTCCAGTCCGGACACTTTCCCCCCTTCCTGTCCAGACACTTTCCCCCCCTTCCAGTCCGGGCACTTTCACCCCCTTCCAGTCCGGACACTTTCCCCCCCTTCCAGTCCGGGCACTTTCACCCCCTTCCAGTCCGGACACTTTCCCCCCCTTCCAGTCCGGACACTTTCACCCCCTTCCTGTCCAGACACTTTCCCCCCCTTCCAGTCCGGGCACTTTCCCCCCCTTCCAGTCCGGACACTTTCCCCCCCTTCCTGTCCAGACACTTTCCCCCCCTTCCAGTCCGGACACTTTCCCCTCCTTCCAGTCCGGACACTTTCCCCCCCTTCCAGTCCGGACACTTTCACCCCCTTCCAGTCCGGACACTTTTACCCCCTTCCTGTCCGGACACTTTCACCCCCTTCCAGTCCGGACACTTTCACCCCCTTCCTGTCCGGACATTTCCCCCCCCTTCCAGTCCGGACACTTTCACCCCCTTCCAGTCCGGACACTTTCACCCCCTTCCAGTCCGGACACTTTCACCCCCTTCCTGTCCGGACATTTCCCCCCCCCCCTTCCAGTCCGGACACTTTCACCCCCTTCCAGTCCGGACACTTTCCCCCCCTTCCAGTCCGGCACTTTCCCCCCCTTCCAGTCCGGACACTTTCCCCCCCTTCCAGTCCGGACACTTTCCCCCCTTCCAGTCCGGACACTTTCAGCCCCTTCCAGTCCGGACACTTTCCCCCCCCTTCCAGTCCGGACACTTTCACCCCCTTCCAGTCCGGACACTTTCCCCCCCTTCCAGTATGGACACTTTCCTCCCCTTCCAGTCCGGACACTTTCCCCCCCTTCCAGTCCGGACACTTTCCCCCCCTTCCAGTCTGGACACTTTCCCCCCCTTCCAGTCTGGACACTTTCCCCCCCTTCCAGTCCGGACACTTTCACCCCCTTCCTGTCCGGACACTTTCACCCCCTTCCTGTCCGGACACTTTCACCCCCTTCCTGTCCGGACATTTCCCCCCCCCTTCCAGTCCGGACACTTTCACCCCCTTCCAGTCCGGACACTTTCACCCCCTTCCTGTCCGGACATTTCCCCCCCCCCTTCCAGTCCGGACACTTTCACCCCCTTCCTGTCCGGACATTTCCCCCCCCCTTCCAGTCCGGACACTTTCACCCCCTTCCAGTCCGGACACTTTCACCCCCTTCCTGTCCGGACATTTCCCCCCCCCCCTTCCAGTCCGGACACTTTCACCCCCTTCCAGTCCGGACACTTTCCCCCCCTTCCAGTCCGAACACTTTCCCCCCCTTCCAGTCCGGACACTTTCCCCCCCTTCCAGTCCAGACACTTTCCCCCCTTCCAGTCCGGACACTTTCAGCCCCTTCCAGTCCGGACACTTTCCCCCCCCTTCCAGTCCGGACACTTTCACCCCCTTCCAGTCCGGACACTTTCCCCCCCTTCCAGTATGGACACTTTCCTCCCCTTCCAGTCCGGACACTTTCCCCCCCTTCCAGTCCGGACACTTTCCCCCCCTTCCAGTCTGGACACTTTCCCCCCCTTCCAGTCTGGACACTTTCCCCCCCTTCCAGTCCGGACACTTTCACCCCCTTCCTGTCCGGACACTTTCACCCCCTTCCTGTCCGGACACTTTCACCCCCTTCCTGTCCGGACATTTCCCCCCCCCTTCCAGTCCGGACACTTTCACCCCCTTCCAGTCCGGACACTTTCACCCCCTTCCTGTCCGGACATTTCCCCCCCCCCCTTCCAGTCCGGACACTTTCACCCCCTTCCTGTCCGGACATTTCCCCCCCCCTTCCAGTCCGGACACTTTCACCCCCTTCCAGTCCGGACACTTTCACCCCCTTCCTGTCCGGACATTTCCCCCCCCCCTTCCAGTCCGGACACTTTCACCCCCTTCCAGTCCGGACACTTTCCCCCCCTTCCAGTCCGAACACTTTCACCCCCTTCCAGTCCGGACACTTTCCCCCCCTTCCAGTCCAGACACTTTCCCCCCTTCCAGTCCGGACACTTTCACCCCCTTCCAGTCCGGACACTTTCCCCCCCCTTCCAGTCCGGACACTTTCACCCCCTTCCAGTCCGGACACTTTCCTCCGCTTCCAGTCCGGACACTTTCCCCCCCTTCCAGTCCGGACACTTTTCCCCCCTTCCAGTCCGGACACTTTCCCCCCCTTCCAGTCTGGACACTTCCCCCCCCTTCCAGTCCGGACACTTTCACCACCTTCCAGTCCGGACACTTTCCCCCCTTCCTGTCCGGACACTTTCACCCCCTTCCAGTCCGGACACTTTCCCCCCCTTCCAGTCTGGACACTTTCCCCCCCTTCCAGTCCGGACACTTTCCCCCCCTTCCAGTATGGACACTTTCCTCCCCTTCCAGTCCGGACACTTTCCCCCCCTTCCAGTCCGGACACTTTCCCCCCCTTCCAGTCCGGACACTTTCCCCCCCTTCCAGTCCGGACACTTTCCCCCCCTTCCAGTCCGGACACTGTCCCCCCCTTCCAGTCCGGACACTTTCACCCCCTTCCAGTCCGGACACTTTCACCCCCTTCCAGTCCGGACACTTTCCCCCCCTTCCAGTCCGGACACTTTCACCCCCTTCCAGTATGGACACTTTCACCCTCTTCCTGTCCGGACACTTTCACCCTCTTCCTGTCCAGACCAATTTTCGGCTTTCAGCGCTATCACACTTTGAATGACAATTGCGCGGTCATGCAACACTGAACCCATATGAATGTTTTAGCATTTTTTGAGACAGATAAAACTTTATTTTGGTGGTATTTATTCACCACTGGGATTTTTTGTAGCTATATAAATTAAAAAGTCCAAAACTTTTGAAAAAAAGTGTTATTCTTATAAAATTTTGCAAATAAAAAATCTTTCTTCATCAATCTTGGCAAAAATATATTCAGTTATCTTTTTAGTAAAAAAAAAACAAATTAGTTTATAATCAAATATTATAATTAAAAAAAAATGTTTTTTTACATTTTTATTTTACTTTTGGATATTATTCTTTCTTTCTTTCTTTCTTTCTTTCACCCTAGCACCATGGTGACACTGTACTACTTGTGAGGAGTGATAAAGATTTTTTTTTTACACCCATAAAGGCTGTAAAAGCAATCATTTCTCCTTCTCTCTTGAGAAATACTGCGAGAGCTGTGATTGGTCACAGTTTGTCACATGGTACAAGACTGTTGTGAATAGCCCTGTACCATGTGATCTCTGTGATCATTCACAGATTTCACACGTAGTAAGAAATGATGTCAAAAGTGACATCTTGTTTACTACTGCTCATGTGATCACTGATTGGCCAATCACATGATCAGGACCTCACACAGAGGTCCTATACAGCGATTGGTGTTCCGCTGTGCCCTCTGAACACAGCGAGCACCAGATCGCAGTGCTGCGCACACAGGCAGTGAATGCTTCTAAACGTCAACCCGCTTTGGCACTGCTCCTGTCCGGCCGGTTATTGACATGGGCCGGACGGGAAGTGGTTAAATACCACCAAAAGAAAGCTCGATCTGTCTAAAAAAACCCGATAATTTAATACGGTACAGTGTTGCATGACGGAGTAACTGTCATTCAAAGTGTGAGAAAATCTAAAAATTGGTCTGGGCTGGAAGGGGGTGAAAGCGTCCGGTATTGAAGGGGTTAAGAAAAGAAAACTGGTGGCAAAGTACAGAAGATATACTGAAGATTGATTTCTATTGACACGGACACGGCCGGAGTTAGTGGACAGTGGCTCGAAGCACCGGGGATACATTGTGCATGTGAGGAACCTCGTTGTGGGGTGATCAGGGTATTCCAGCTGCTGGATGGGTTTAATGTTTGGGGGAATATCCTAAGCATTGATCTTTTACGTATATCTAGATTAGGGGTCTCCAGACTTTCTAAACAAAATGCCAGTTTACCGTTCTACAGACTTTAGGGGGGCCGGACTGTGGCCATTGAAAGCAGAAAAAGTCCTGGCATCAGTGGGAGTAAACAATGTCCCAACTTTGGTGTCAGTGAGGGGAGTTGTGCCCCATTGTTGGTGTCACTGGGAGGAATTTTGCCCCATCATTGGTGCCATTGGAAGGAATTGTGTCCCATCATTGGTGCCATTGGAAGGAACTGTGTCCCCTGTGTCCCATCATTGCTGCCATTGGAAGGAACTGTGCCCCATCTTTGGTGCCATTGAAAGGAACTGTGTCCCATCTTTGGTGCCATTGAAAAGAATTGTGTCCCATCATTCGTGCCATTGGAAGGAACTGTGTCCTATCATTGGTGCCATTGGAAGGAATTGTGTCCCATCATTGGTGTCAGTGAGAGGAGTTGTGCCCAGGGGCGGACTGACCATTTGGAAACTCGGGCGCTGCCCGGGGTCAGCAGGGGGTCCGATGAGATGCCCCTGGTACCGTTTTCATAGGCTTTTTTGAGTTTGGGCAAGGACACAGGGGCCCCATGATCCCCTATTGCCCGGGGGGCCCCATGAGTTATTAGTCTGCCCTTGGTTCTGCCCCATCGTTGGTGCCATTGGAAGGAACTGTGTCCCAGCATTGGTGTCATTCAGAAGAATTGTGACCCTTTGCTGCTGTCAGTGGGGGAAATTATGTCCCATTGTTGGTGTCAGAGGATGAAATATTGCCCCTAGGGCCAGATAAGAACAAGCAAAGGGTCACATCTGGCCCCGGGCCACAGTTTGGAGACCACTGATCTAGATTGATAGAAATATCTTACCGGGCTTCTAACATCGGGAACGGTTAGCCACAGAGGGAACACAATAGGCAGGAGGAAGAGGTAGGTTATTTGCTTTCTTTTGGTATCTGGCCACTCCAAAGATAACGGTTCATCCACCTCTTCTTCCTCCTCCTCATCCTCCTCACTGTCATCCTCATCACTGTCATCTTCATCATCGCTGTCATCACCACTGCTCCCGGATCCTCCTCCATCGGGTGCGTCTGCTGCTCTCTTCTGTGAAATCAAATATTGTATTAGAAAGTGACCTTCCACATGCCAGCCTAATGCCATTTCATATACAGAGAGCCAAACAGGGGCCCATCCAGCATCCGGAGCCTCCTAGGGCCCAGCTGCTGTGTACAGCTGCTCATAGACATCAACTAGAAGTTGCGGTTGTACGTGGTTATGCACTGGGGGGGGGGTTGCGCAAGGACTAATTCATAGGGGTGTACCTATCAGACGGGCAGCACAGTGGCTAAGTGGTTGGTACTTCCACCTGGCAGTACTCGGGGTCGTTGGTTCGATTGCCAACCACTGCACCACCTGCCTGGAGTTTGCATGTTCTCCCTGTGCCTGTGTGGGTTTTCTCCAGGTACTCCGGTTTCCTCCCACACTCCAAAGACATGCTGGTAGGTTTATTGGCTCCTGTCTAAATTGGCTCCAGTATGAATGTCAGTTAGGGACCTTAGATTGTACGCCCCTTGAGGGTTAGGGACTGATGTGAATGTACAATATATATGTAAATTGACAGCGCTAGGCCTGGACTGGGACAAAAAACAGGCCCAGGCTTTTTTAGATTGAGCAGCCCCTTTTTTTTTTTGTAACGTACCAGGGACCTGACTGGTTGGAAAGTGGTTAATATTGATTAGCCTCCGGGCAAACATTTTCTCGCCACATCCCAAAGTTCCATTACCTTGTTACGCAGGACTTTTGACAGTTCTTTTCTGCTCCCCATGGCTCAGTATCTAGCCTAGTCAGTGCTTCCACGTAAGAGCTAACAAACCCATTGACTATTTATACACTGACACTAATTGCAATTTAAAAAGCCACAGATGTGGGACATGAACCTCTAATTGGCATTGTAACCTGTGTGTGTCGCCTTGTGTGTCTGTACCAAGGCCAAACATTCCAGGGGGCGGAGACTTCTGATTCGGGGGCGGAGACTTCTGATCTGGGCCATTTGGGTGATTTCTGTTATTATGATTTAAAAAGAAGCCAAACAACTATTTGATAATAAATGGCTTCATGTGACCATCATCCTTCAATAAAAGAGCATTTGTTGGCATGATCAGTCATATTTTCAATATCAATGCCAAAATTTCACAATTTCTGCCAGGGGGGTGCAAACTTCTGAGCACAACTGTATATATATATATATATAAAAAAACACCAAATAGCGACAAATTCTGCCACAACAATTGGCAGTTAAGGCAAGACATAAATTACAGCCAGTTCGAGGTTACATGTATCTCGCCTAACCAACATAGAAAGTACAATGCAGAATAGAAAAAAGAGTAGAAAGGAAAATCAAGAGGAGGGTCATCAAGGCACAGAGAGGTACTGAATCCACGGGTTCCATGTGTTATCGAATTTCTTCGAATGATTGCGCAGGACACAGGTAGGTTTGTCATCAACCATAATCCAGTTGATATCTAAAAACAATGGTGTAGCGCTAAGTAAAAACTGACCAAAAGCATCAATAACACATAATGGCATATAAAACATATAGACATAAAAACATATATACATATAAGTGAGCTGTCAAAAACTTAACAAGCTTCACAAGTGACCCCCCAAAGGAATATCCCCAATATGGGGGACCAAATAACTGTGAGATGAGTGATTCCCTTTTAGGGAACACAACTAATATATACAGGTGAAACTTGAAAAATTAGAATATGGTGCAAAAGTTCATTTATTTCAGTGCAGCAACTTAAAAGGTGAAACTAATATATGAGACTCATTACATGCAAAGCAAGATAGTTCAAGCCGTGATTTGTCATCATTGTGATGATTATGGCTTACAGCTCATGAAAACCCCAAATCCACAATCTCAGAAAATGAGAATATTCCATGCAATCAATAAAACACGGATTGTACATAGAACAATATCGGACCTCTGAAAAGTAGAAGCTGCATATGTACTCAGTACTTGGTTTGGGCCCCTTTTGCAGCAATTACTGCCTCAATGCGGCGTGGCATGGAAGCTATCAGCCTGTGGCACTGCTGAGGTGTTATGGAAGACCAGGATGCTTCAATAGCGGCCTTCAGCTTTTCTGCATTGTTCGGTCTCATGTCTCTCATCTTTCTCTATGGGGTTCAGGTCAGGCGAGTTTGCTGGCCAATCAAGCACAGTAATCCCACGGTCATTGAACCAGGTTTTGGTGCTTTTGGCAGTGTGGGAAGGTGCCAAGTCCTGCTGGAAAATGACCTCCTTGGGTAAGCCAGTGACCCCAAAACCCCTGGGCTCTCTCCAATTACCAGGTACTCATATGACGTCAGAGGTGAGCCATTCAGGACTGCTTCCAGATAGTGGATAGCCTAGTTGAACATTGCTGGAGATCAGAGCACGCCTCGGATATCCGTATAGAGAGCCTTCTGTGGACCCGATGATCTTGCGATCCGAGTAGTCTACCTCATTTAAAGTCTTTCAATATGATCCTGTGGTGGAAACCGGCTGTTTATGAGTACCTGGTAATTGGAGAGAGCCCAGGAGTATTGGGGTCACTGGCTTACCCAAGGAGGTCCTATTGGTGACGTGGCAATTTCTACAATTACGTGGGCTTCCCACAAAGCAAGCTGGCCCTTGTGGTCAATGTATGGAGGTGAGGAGGCACTTTGGCCACTTATGGATATCTTCACACAGGGGGTGGCACCATAATCATCCCACGTTTTTACCGATTGAATCCACAAGAGTTTTATTTGCATTTTGCACAACACAAGCTGTTCTAGTGGACTTTCATCCGGCATGAATTGTATATGTGTTGGACACTTGCACTTATATATTGGTATAAAATATACTTGTGAGCCACTGGTGGGTACATATATATATATATATATATATATATATATATATATATATAAACAATATAATATGTCGCAGGCTCCCTTGCTCACCCCCACGTGGTGTGCGTCAACAACAAGAACAATAAATAAATAAATTGGGTGCCGCGCTCTATCAATTGTTTAAAACTGTAATATACCAATCATATATTGATCTAACATTAATATGAATTATCACCATAATTGTGCAAATACAACTTGTGCAAGAGATTTAAAATATATGCAAAAAATGGATAAGTGAATAAATAAACTGATGTATATTCACAAGTGAAAAATAAATCAACACATCCACAGAGATGGAATATTCCAATCGTGACCTTTATCTGTATATATAGAGTCCCATATGCACTAATGCAAAGGTAAACTTCATGTAGGTTCAACAGATAACTGATTTCAATATACTCTCCTCAGGAGCGGTCTGTGATTATATAGCTGAGATGGTATATGATAGCAACTGCTCTGTAAATCTTTGTGAGTAACGGGGTCTCTCCTTCCTCAAAATACTCCTCAGTCCAGTTCTCCTCATATGGATCATGAGGGAAAGAAAGAGATACATAGTGTCTTATCCGAGGTGAAAGACTTTAATGTGCGCTTATATATTAGTTGTGTTCCCTAAAAGGGAATCATGTCACAGTTATTTGGTCCCCCATATTGGGGATATTCCTTTGGGGGGTCACTTGTGAAGCTTGTTAAGTTTGTGACAGCTCACTTATATGTATATATGTTTTATATGCCATTGTGTGTTATTGATGCTTTTGGTCAGTTTTTACACCATTGTTTTTAGATATATATATTACTTTGTGGTTGAAGGAGGGTGTGAGCTGCTTCGGGTATGGGACATCCATTTTAAGCGCAGGAGGTCTCTTATATTCTCATAATCCAGTTGAGTTTCTTTTGAACATAATCAAGCGGAATGACCGATTGCCTCCAATGTCCAGCTAAATTTCTGTGCCAGAAATATATAGGAGATCAATTTATGGGATTTCTTGGGAACATTATCTGGAAATTTGTGAAAGAGCGGCTAGGCAGATTTTAAGCGCAAAATGCCGCAAAAACACAATATACAGTGAAGGAAACACGTATTTGATCCCCTGCTGATTTTGAATGTTCGCCACTCACAAAGAAATGATCGGTCTAAAAATCTAATGTTCGGTGTATTGTAACACTGAGAGACAGAATAGCTACAACAAATTCAGCAGAAATACGTCTAACAAATGATGACTGATCTGCATGTTCATGAGGGAAATAAGGATTTGATCCCCTTCACAAAACATGGCTTAGTACTTGGTGGCAAATCCCTTGTTGGCAATCACAGAGGTCAGACGTTTCCTGGAGTTGGCCCCCAGGTTCGCACACATCTCAGGAGGGATTTTGGCCCACTCCTCTTGGCAGATCCTCTCCAAGTCATTAAGGTTTGGTGGCTGACGTTTGGCAACTCGAACTTTCAGCTCCCTCCACAGATTTTCAGGACCTTAATGTGCTTCTTCTTGAGCCACTCCTTTGTTGCCTTTGACTGTGTGTTTTGGGTCATTGTCATGCTGGAACACCCATCCATGACCCATTTTCAATGCCCTGGCTGAGGGAAGAAGGTTCTCACCCAAGATTTGATGGTACATTGCCCCGTCCATCGTCCCTTTGATGCGGTGCAGTTGTCCTGTCCCCTTAGAAGAAAAACACTTCCAAAGCAGAATGTTTCCACCACCATGTGTGACAGTTGGGATGGTGTTCTTGGGGTCATAGGCAGCATTCCTCCTCCTCCTCCTCCTCCTCCAAACACGGCGAGTTGAGTTGATGCCAAAGAGCTCGATTTTGGTCTCATCTGACCACAACACTTTCCACCAGTCCTCCTCTGCATCATTCAGATGTTCAGTTGCAGACTTCAGACGGGCCTGGACATGTGCTTTCTTGAGCAGAGGGACCTTGCGGGCACTGCAGGATTCAGTCCTTGTCGGCGTAGTGTGGTACCAATTGTTTTCTTGGTGACTGTGGTCCCAGCTGCCTGGAGATCATCGACAAGATCCTCACGTGTAGTTCTGGGATGATTCCTCACTGTTCTCATGATCATTGACACTCCACGAGGTGAGATCTTGCATGGTGCACCAGACCTAGGGAGACTGACAGTAGTTTTGTGTTTCTTCCATTTGCGAATGATTGCACCAACTGTTGTCACCTTCTCACCAAGCTGCTTGGCCATAGTTTGGTAGCCCAGTCCAGCCTTGTGTAGGTCTACAATCTTGTCCCTGACATCCTTGGACAGCTCTTTGGTCTTTGCCATGGTGGAGAGTTTGAAATCTGATGGTTTGATTGCTCCCGTGGACAGGTGTCTTTTATACAGGTAATAAAATGAGATTAGCAGCACTCCCTTTAAGAGACTGCTTCTAATCTCAGCTTGTTACCTGTATGAAAGACACCTGGTAGCCAGAAATCCTGCTGAATGAAAAGGGAACAAATACTTATTTCCCTCATGAACATGCAGATCAGTCATCATTTGTTAGACGCATTTCTGCTGAATTTGTTGTTGCTATTCTGTCTCTCAGTGTTACAATACACCGAACATTCGATTTTTAGACCTATCATCTCTTTGTGAGTGGGCAAACATTCAACGTCAGCAGGGGAGCAAATACGCATTTCCTTCACTGTATGCTTTTCTGCAGCGTTCCCATTGAAGGAACCAAAAACGCAATGACTTGCATTCAAAAAAGTCCCTGACCCTTTCCAAAAAACACACCAGGGTGAAAACGCGGAGATGTGAACCTGTCCCATAGGAAATCATTGTAAATGAACTGTAGTGCGCGTCTGCAAAACGTGGCGGAAAACGCTTAGGTGTGAACCTGGGAATGTAAGGCACACGAAGAGCTGCTTGGCCCCGCCCCTGGCTCCCTCCTCCCTGGCTGTGATTGGCAGAAGCCAGTCTTGTGTAGACGGAGGAGTTTGCTGTAGGTAGGTTGTTGTACGTGTGAAAAATATTTAAAAAAATGTGTGAATAGCCAACGTTTTATCATCAATGTGCTAAAGGGAATTCTTGCCGATCGGGGATGTTATCACGTCTCACCTTTACACTGCATTCCAGTTTTGGACACCAATCCACAAAAAAGAACTAAAAAAAAAAAAAATAATAATAATACCCAGAACTGAGCTTCAAAACCATTGTGAGTGCCAGTCGCAGAGGCCAGAACGAGTTCAGAATCAAACGCACTTACTGGTGTATTTATAAGAAAAAATTCAAAGAAATATTCACACGGGAAATCTGTATTTATATTCGTTCTGTGCAATTCGGCAAAAATGAATGACCTTCAAACCAGAGGTCCCCAACGCCTGGGCCATGGACCGGTGCCTGGTTATCAGGTTCCCCAGGGGCCCCTCTGGCATGAGATATACAGACTTACATCGTGCCAAGCTGGCCCTGACTACTACAGCGATTGTCAGCTTCCCCAGGGGCCCCTCTGGCATGAGATATACAGACTTACATCGTGCCAAGCTGGCCCTGACTACTACAGCGATTGTCAGCTTTCCCAGGGGCCCCTCTGGCATGAGATATACAGACTTACATCGTGCCAAGCTGGCCCTGACTACTACAGCGATTGTCAGCTTCCCCAGGGGCCCCTCTGGTATGAGATATACAGATTGACATCATGCCAAGCTGGCCCTGACTACTACAGCGATTGTCAGCTTCCCCAGGGGCCCCTCTGGCATGAGATATACAGACTTACATCGTGCCAAGCTGGCCCTGACTACTACAGCGATTGTCAGCTTCCCCAGGGGCCCCTCTGGTATGAGATATACAGATTGACATCGTGCCAAGCTGGCCCTGACTACTACAGCGATTGTCAGCTTCCCCAGGGGCCCCTCTGGCATGAGATATACAGACTTACATCGTGCCAAGCTGGCCCTGACCACTACAGCGATTGTCAGCTTCCCCAGGGGCCCCTCTGGCATGAGATATACAGACTTACATCGTGCCAAGCTGGCCCTGACTACTACAGCGATTGTCAGCTTCCCCAGGGGCCCCTCTGGCATGAGATATACAGACTTACATCGTGCCAAGCTGGACCTGACGACTACAGCGATTGTCAGCTTCCCCAGGGGCCCCTCTGGCATGAGATATACAGACTTACATCGTGCCAAGCTGGCCCTGACTACTACAGCGATTGTCAGCTTCCCCAGGGGCCCCTCTGGCATGAGATATACAGACTTACATCGTGCCAAGCTGGACCAATGGAACTGTACAGTACAGAGCCTACCTGGAGCTCAGGTTTAAATGGTCCCACTCCGATCCTGGCCCCATGGCACGGGCTCTAGGACAGGAATTTCGTAAGATGATGCAAAGGTTTGCCATGATACATATTGATTATGTTAGAGATTTTATATGACATATTTAACCCTTTCCCACCCAGCCTTGGTGTCGCTTTAACTGGCATATTACACGCGGGTGGGGAGGGGGGGGGGGGAGGCAGTAGTCACAACTTCATTCCCATTGGCTGCTAATCATTACTAGAGGCTGGGGGATGTCTTTGACACCTTTGTCGCTATGCTGGGAGCGAGCAATGAGCTTGCTCTAAGCAAAGAAACCTTTCACACCCATGGATGCCTACGTGCAAACAAAATAGGCATTACTAAATAAATTGAATAATATTAAATAAAATAATGATAATAAAAAAAGATAATAATAGGAATATTAATAAAAATAATAATTATGCTGTATATTTTAATAATATTATTGATAATATATTGCAATTATATATATGATTATAATATAATAATTGTAATAGTAAAAAATAACAGTCGTAACAATAATGATAGTAGTAATAATAATAATATCATATTAATACAAACTTGCTATAATAATAAGATTAATAACAATAATAATAATACAAAAGTGTAATAATATTATTAATTATAATATATTTGTAATAATACATTAGTATAATAATAATTAGTAATAATTATTACCACTACTACTAATAAAAATATATTGTAATAATATTAATGATAATATTGCAATAATAATACATGGTAATAATATATTGTAATAATATTAATGACAACACTTTGTAATAATAATAATAACAACAAATAATTGTAATAATATTATTGGTAATATTGCAATAATAATAATACAAAATGTTAATATATTGTTATAATATTAATGATAACATTTTGTAATAATAATAATGATAATTAATTGTAATAATATTAATATATTATTAATTATAATAAATTTGTAATAATACATTAGTATAATAGTAATAATAATAAGTAATAATTATTACTACTACTAATAATAATAATAATATATTGTGATAATATTAATGATAACATTTTGTAATAATAATGATCATAATAATTCATTGTAATAATATTAATATAGTATTAATTATAATATATTTGTAATAATACATTAGTATAATAGTAATAATAATAATAATATGTAATAATTATTACTAATAATAATAATAAAAATAATAATAATAATATATTGTAATAATATTAATGATAATATTGCAATAATAATAAATGGTAATAATATATTGTAGTAATATTAATTATAACATTTTGTAATAATAATAATGATAACTCATTATAATAATAATATATTATTAATTAGAATATATTTGTAATAATACATTAATATAATAGCAATAATTATTAGTAACAATTATTACTATTACTACTAATAATAGCAATAATATATAGTAATATTAATAATAATATTGCAATAATAACAATAATAATAATAAATTGTATTAATATATTGTAATAATATTAATGATAACATTTTGTAATAATAACGATAATAATAACTAATTGTAAAAATATTAATATATTATTAATTATATATTTGTAATAATACATTAGCATAATAGTAATAATAATTTCTACTACTACTAATAATAATATATTGTAATAATATTAATGAAAATATTGCAATAATAATAATATTAATAATAAATGGTAACAATATATTGTAATAATATTAATGATAACATTTTGTAATATTGATAATAACTAATTGTAATAATATTATAATAATTATATATTTTGATAATACTACTACTACTGCTACTACTAATATATTTAATAATACTAATGATAATAATATTTCAATAATAATAAATTGTAATAATATATTGTAATAATATTAATGATAAATTATTGTAATATTTATCATATATTGTATATATATTGTATGATGTAAAACGCCCCCTACCTGGGTGTCATCTTTGTCTCCATCATCTTCTTCATCTTTGGATGGCTCAGACCCAGTGGGGGGAGTCACCTGAACATTCACCGTGTTTTGCATCTCCCCGCCATCCTTCTCATCTGCAGAGAAATAGGCAGAGCAGCTCACTGTGAGGTCCTTTACTTCTACTCATGTATACAGAATGTAGGTCCATACCTCCATATCCTCTCACAGTTAATACCCATAATCCTGTTAGCCCCTAAAAACAAATAGTTTGCATTTCTGGTCTACTTCAAGACTATCATGTCAATGCAGGGAGTGCAGTCTAAAGCTCAGCACCACACACATAGTTATATAGTTAGTCTGGCTGAAAAAAGACAAAAGTCCATCCAGTTCAACCATTTAAAAAAAGTTATCCTACACCCACAGTTGATCCAGAGGAAGGCAAAAAAAAAAAAAAGCACGATCCAATTTGCTACTGCTGGGGAAAAAATTCCTTATTGATCCCCCAAGAGGCAATCAGATATTCCCTGGATCAACTTTCCCTATAAATGTTATATCCAGTTATATTCTGTGTATCCAAGAAAGAATCCAGGACTTTCCTACAGCAATCCACTGAGCTGGCCACAACCAACTCTTGAGGGAGTCTATTCCACATTCTCACAGCTCTCACTTTGAAGAAACCTTTCCGTGTTTGGAGATTACATTTCTTCTCCTCCAGACGTAAAGTGTGCCCCCTTGTCCTCTGTGATGACCTCAGGGGGAATAACTACACCGAGTTCACTATATGAACCACTGATGTATTTATACATGGAGATCATACCCCCCTTATGTCACTTTGGGTGGGTGATCATATCCCCCCTTATGTATTATACATGGTGATCATATCCCCCCTTATGTATTATACATGGTGATCATATCCCCCCTTATGTATTATACATGGTGATCATATCCCCCCTTATGTATTATACATGGAGATCATATCCCCCCTTATGTATTATACATGGTGATCATATCCCCCCTTATGTATTATACATGGTGATCATATCCCCCCTTATGTATTATACATGGTGATCATATACTCCCTTATGTATTATACATGGTGATCATATCCCCCCTTATGTATTATACATGGAGATCATATCCCCTCTTATGTATTATACATGGAGATCATATCCCCCCTTATGTATTATACATGGTGATCATATCCCCCCTTATGTATTATACATGGAGATCATATCCCCCCTTATGTATTATACATGGTGATCATATCCCCCCTTATGTATTATACATGGTGATCATATCCCCCCTTATGTATTATACATGGAGATCATATCCCCTCTTATGTATTATACATGGAGATCATATCCCCCCTTATGTATTATACATGGAGATCATATCCCCCCTTATGTATTATACATGGAGATCATACCCCCCCCTTATGTATTATACATGGAGATCATATCCCCCCTTATGTATTATACATGGAGATCATATCCCCCCTTATGTATTATACATGGAGATCATATCCCCCCTTATGTATTATACATGGTGATCATATCCCCCCTTATGTATTATACATGGAGATCATATCCCCCCTTATGTATTATACATGGTGATCATATCCCCCTTATGTATTATATATGGAGATCATATCCCCCTTATGTATTATACATGGAGATCATATCCCCCTTATGTATTATACATGGAGATCATACCCCCCCCTTATGTATTATACATGGAGATCATATCCCCCCCTATGTATTATACATGGAGATCATATCCCCCCTTATGTATTATACATGGAGATCATATCCCCCCTTATGTATTATACATGGAGATCATATCCCCCCTTATGTATTATACATGGTGATCATATCCCCCCTTATGTATTATACATGGAGATCATATCCCCCCTTATGCATTATACATGGAGATCATATCCCCCTTATGTATTATACATGGAGATCATATCCCCCTTATGTATTATACATGGAGATCATATCCCCCCCTTATGGATTATACATGGAGATCATATCCCCCCCTTATGTATTATACATGGAGATCATAATCCCCCCTTATGTATTATACATGGAGATCATATCCCCCCTTATGTATTATACATGGAGATCATATCCCCCCTTATGTATTATACATGGAGATCATATCCCCCCTTATGTATTATACATGGTGATCATATCCCCCTTATGTATTATACATGGAGATCATATCCCCCCTTATGTATTATACATGGAGATCATATCCCCCCTTATGTATTATACATGGAGATCATATCCCCCCTTATGTATTATACATGGAGATCATATCCCCCTTATGTATTATACATGGTGATCATATCCCCCCTTATGTATTATACATGGAGATCATATCCCCCTTATGTATTATACATGGAGATCATATCCCCCCTTATGTATTATACATGGTGATCATATCCCCCCTTATGTATTATACATGGAGATCATATCCCCCCTTATGTATTATACATGGAGATCATATCCCCCTTATGTATTATACATGGTGATCATACCCCCCCTTATGTATTATACATGGAGATCATATCCCCCCTTATGTATTATACATGGAGATCATATCCCTTCTTATGTATTATACATGGAGATCATATCCCCCTTATGTATTATACATGGTGATCATATCCCCCCCTTATGTATTATACATGGTGATCATATCCCCCCTTATGTATTATACATGGTGATCATATCCCCCCTTATGTATTATACATGGAGATCATATCCCCCCTTATGTATTATACATGGTGATCATATCCCCCTTATGTATTATACATGGTGATCATATCCCCCCCCCTTATGTATTATACATGGAGATCATATCCCCCCCCCCTTATGTATTATACATGGAGATCATATCCCCCCTTATGTATTATACATGGTGATCATATCCCCTCTTATGTATTATACATGGAGATCATATCCCCCCTTATGTATTATACATGGAGATCATATCCCCCCTTATGTATTATACATGGTGATCATATCCCCTCTTATGTATTATACATGGAGATCATATCCCCCCTTATGTATTATACATGGAGATCATATCCCCCCTTATGTATTATACATGGAGATCATATCTCCCCTTATGTATTATACATGGTGATCATATCCCCCCTTATGTATTATACATGGTGATCATATCCCCCCTTATGTATTATACATGGAGATCATATCCCCCCTTATGTATTATACATGGGGATCATATCCCCCCTTATGTATTATACATGGAGATCATATCCCCCTTATGTATTATACATGGAGATCATACCCCCCCCTTATGTATTATACATGGTGATCATATCCCCCTTATGTATTATACATGGAGATCATATCCCCCCTTATGTATTATACATGGTGATCATATCCCCCCCTTATGTATTATACATGGAGATCATATCCCCCTTATGTATTATACATGGAGATCATATCCCCCCTTATGTATTATATATGGAGATCATATTCCCCCCTTATGTATTATACATGGAGATCATATCCCCCTTATGTATTATACATGGAGATCATATCCCTCCTTATGTATAATATATGGAGATCATATCCCCTGTGACGGGAGTCACTTTGGGTGGGTGGCCCATGGAACACAGCCCCCTTTGGAGAGGTGGGGAGACCCCTGTCTCAGCTCCCCATATCCCTCTTATGTGTAAGTCACCCTGTGTCTCTTAGGGGTGCAGGGTGACTAATGGACGCTGAGATTACGGTTGGAATTACTTCAGATGTGACAGTAATACTTATCAGCCATATGAAGACTATTCCTGGTTGTTGATTCTGAACTAGACATGTGGATTGAAGGAGCCGGACCATCTGCTGTTTAGTGAGATCCCAATTCATCCAACCATTGTCTAGGTGTGATTTCCATTCACCTTTTGTTTGGATCACCCAGCTAGCTAACCTAATAACTTACTGTTTAGGGTGTTAAGTCTATTTCTGTATATAGCTGCCTTTGCATATGATCATGTGATCAGTCTCAGTCTGCATTGTATAAAAAGCCTGTTTGAGTTTAAAATAGAGTTCCATGTTTATACAGACTGGTCTTGTCTTGTAGTCTTGTGTGGTCAGCGGTGGTGTCCGTGGTGACAGGAATAGTCCCCCATCATTGGTGTCAGTGGGAGGAATAGTCCCCCATCATTGGTGTCAGTGGGAGGAATAGTGCCCCATCATTGTCATTAGTGGGAGAAATAGTGCCCCATCATTGGTATCAGTGGGAGAAATAGTGTCCCATCATTGGTGTCAGTGGGAGGAATAGTGCCCCATCATTGTCATTAGTGGGAGAAATCGTGCCCCATCATTGGTGTCAGTGGGAGGAATAGTGCCCTATCATTGGTGTCAGTGGGAGGAATAGTGTCCCATCATTGGTGTCAGTGGGAGGAATAGGGCCCCATCACTGCTGTCAATGGGAGGAATAGTGCCCCATCATTGGTATCAGTGGGAGGAATAGTGCCCCATCATTGGTATCAGTGGGAGGAATAGTGCCCCATCATTGGTGTCAGTGGGAAGAATAGTGCTTCATAGAAGTAATGGTTCTCCATTGTTGCTGTCAGTGGAAGGAATACACCTCATCATTGGTGTCAGTGGGAGGAATAGTGCCCCATCATTGGTGTCAGTGGGAGGAATAGTGCCCCATCATTGGTGTCAGTGGGAGGAATAGTGTCCCATCACTGGTGTCAGTGGGGGGAATAGTGCTTCATAGAAGTAATGGTTCTCCATCGTTGCTGTCAGTGGAAGGAATACACCTCATCATTGGTGTCAGTGGGAGGAATAGTGCCCCATCATTGGTGTCAGTGGGAGGAATAGTGCCCCATCATTGGTGTCAGTGGGAGGAATAGTGTCCCATCATTGGTGTCAGTGGGAGGAATAGTGCCCCATCATGGTGTCAGTGGGAGGAATAGTGTCCCATCATTGGTATCAGTGGGAGGAATAGTGCCCCATCATGGTGTCAGTGGGAGGAATAGTGTCCCATCATTGGTATCAGTGGGAGGAATAGTGCCCCATCATTGGTGTCAGTGGGAGGAATAGTGCCCCATCATTGGTATCAGTGGGAGGAATCGTGCCCCATCATTGGTATCAGTGGGAGGAATAGTGCCCCATCATTGGTATCAGTGGGAGGAATAGTGCCGATCATTGGTGTCAGTGGGAGGAATAGTGCCCCATCATTGGTATCAGTGGGAGGAATAGTGCCGATCATTGGTGTCAGTGGGAGGAATAGTGCCCCATCATAGGTATCAGTGGGAGGAATAGTGCCGATCATTGGTGTCAGTGGGAGGAATAGTGCCCCATCATTGGTGTCAGTGGAAGGAATAGTGTCCCATTGTTGGTGTCAGTGGGAGGAATAGTGCTTCATAGAAGGAATGGTTCTCCATCGTTGCTGTCAGTGGAAGGAATACACTCATCATTGGTGTCAGTGGAAGGAACACCCTCATCATTAGTGTCAGTAGGAGTTATACACCTCATTATTGGTGTCAGTGGAAGGAATAGTGCCCCATCATTGGTATCAGTGAAAGAATAAAACTCAACTGAAACGCATGTTTTGTGAACCAGGCCTAAAGACACAATTCAGGCTGAATTTTCTGGAACACTGACTGAGCTTTAAGAAGAAAAAAAAAGTTACATTTCGTAATGTATGAACAACAAATAAAAGCAGAAAATAGTGAAACCTCTCCATTCAGATCACCATTTATTCTGAGGGCAAAGGTCTCCAGACCAAAGCCCACAGGCCAGATGCGGCCCTTTGCTTGCCTGTATCCAGCCCTTGGGGCACTATTCCTCCCCGTGACACCAACAATGAAGCACAATTCCTTCTACTGACACCAAGGATTTTGACAAGCGGGTGACTGCTGGGTGTAGGATCCCCTACGTTTGCACACCATGAACTGGGGTGTGTGTGGGGGGGGTGGGCGCAGTTTGGCATCCAGTTTGGCATCTTTGCCCTGGGCACTGCAAACTGGTACAGGAAAGCTCCTGAGCTTTCCAATCATGTGACCGCTATGACTGCCAATCGCAGAGGTCACATGATCAGAATGCCCGCCTCCGTCTCCAGGCGTTTAGAACTTCTTAAAGGGCCATGGAAGGAGTGAATAGTAACAATGGCTGAACTGTCATAAATCAGTTGGCTGTGCCAGCTATGAAATACTTTGAGCCCGGGTTCACACTGAAGCGGTGCGTTTTCTGGCAAATTCCGCACCGCATCAGAATCGCACCCCATTCATGCGAACCGCTGAGGGTGTGTATGTTAAATAACACCCCAAAATCGGTCCGCAAAATGAGGCGCGATGTGCAGAATCGAATAGCATAGGTGTGAATACCCGTGCGATCCAGTTCTAGTCCGGACCAAAAAAAGGGTCCTGTACGTTTTTAAGGTGGTACATAATGTACAGCTCAAATCGCACGTGATTCACACAGGAATGTGGAGCGGTTCCCATGCAAATCACATGCGATATACCGCACCGCATATGTGTGAACCCAGCCTCACTGACTAATATGGGATTTCACATGTCAAAAGGATCCTGCATGTTTTTGGTGCAGGTGTGGTGCGATTAGAGCCATACACAATGTACGGCTCCGATCGCACCGCACACAAATCGCATGTGATTCGTACGGGAATGTGGTGCGATTCCTGTGCGAATCACACGCGATATACCATGCGGTACAGTTCCTGTGCGAGTCACACGCGATGTACCATGCGGTGCGGTTCCTGTGAGAGTCACATGCAATATACCATGCGGCGAGGTTCCTGTGCGAGTCACACGTGATATAACATGCGGTGTAGTTCCTGTGCGAATCACATGGGATATACCATGCGGTATAATACATAAGGGGGGATATGATCTCCATGTATAATACATAAGGGGGGGGGATATGATCTCCATGTATAATACATAAGGGGGATATGATCACCATGTATAATACATAAGGGGGGATATGATCTCCATGTATAATACATAAGGGGGGGGGGGGGATATGATCTCCATGTATAATACATAAGGGGGATATGATCTCCATGTATAATACATAAGGGGGGATATGATCTCCATGTGTAATACATAAGGGGGATATGATCTCCATGTATAATACATAAGGGGGGATATGATCACCATGTATAATACATAAGGGGGGGATATGATCTCCGTGTATAATACATAAGGGGGGGATATGATCTCCGTGTATAATACATAAGGGGGGATATGATCTCCGTGTATAATACATAAGGGGGGATATGATCACCATGTATAATACATAAGGGGGGATATGATCACCATGTATAATACATAAGGGGGGATATGATCTCCATGTATAATACATAAGGGGGATATGATCTCCATGTATAATACATAAGGGGGATATGATCACCATGTATAATACATAAGGGGGGATATGATCACCATGTATAATACATAAGGGGGGATATGATCACCATGTATAATACATAAGGGGGGATATGATCTCCATGTATAATACATAAGGGGGGATATGATCTCCATGTATAATACATAAGGGGGATATGATCTCCATGTATAATACATAAGGGGGATATGATCTCCATGTATAATACATAAGGGGGGATATGATCACCATGTATAATACATAAGGGGGATATGATCTCCATGTATAATACATAAGGGGGGATATGATCTCCATGTATAATACATAAGGGGGGATATGATCTCCATGTATAATATACATAAGGGGGGATATGATCTCCATGTATAATACATAAGGGGGGATATGATCTCCATGTATAATATACATAAGGGGGGATATGATCTCCATGTATAATATACATAAGGGGGGATATGATCTCCATGTATAATACATAAGGGGGGATATGATCTCCATGTATAATACATAAGGGGGGATATGATCACCATGTATAATACATAAGGGGGATATGATCTCCATGTATAATACATAAAGGGGGATATGATCTCCATGTATAATACATAAAGGGGGATATGATCTCCATGTATAATACATAAGGGGGGATATGATCTCCGTGTATAATACATAAGGGGGATATGATCACCATGTATAATACATAAGGGGGATATGATCTCCATGTATAATACATAAGGGGGGATATGATCACCATGTATAATACATAAAGGGGGATATGATCTCCATGTATAATACATAAGGGGGGATATGATCACCATGTATAATACATAAGGGGGGGGATATGATCTCCGTGTATAATACATAAGGGGGGATATGATCTCCGTGTATAATACATAAGGGGGGATATGATCTCCATGTATAATACATAAGGGGGGATATGATCACCATGTATAATACATAAGGGGGGATATGATCTCCATGTATAATACATAAGGGGGATATGATCTCCATGTATAATACATAAGGGGGATATGATCACCATGTATAATACATAAGGGGGGATATGATCACCATGTATAATACATAAGGGGGGATATGATCTCCATGTATAATACATAAGGGGGGATATGATCTCCATGTATAATACATAAGGGGGATATGATCTCCATGTATAATACATAAGGGGGATATGATCTCCATGTATAATACATAAGGGGGGATATGATCACCATGTATAATACATAAGGGGGATATGATCTCCATGTATAATACATAAGGGGGGATATGATCTCCATGTATAATACATAAGGGGGGATATGATCTCCATGTATAATATACATAAGGGGGGATATGATCTCCATGTATAATACATAAGGGGGGATATGATCTCCATGTATAATATACATAAGGGGGGATATGATCTCCATGTATAATACATAAGGGGGGATATGATCTCCATGTATAATACATAAGGGGGGTATGATCTCCATGTATAATACATAAGGGGGGGATATGATCTCCATGTATAATACATAAGGGGGGATATGATCTCCATGTATAATACATAAGGGGGGATATGATCTCCATGTATAATACATAAGGGGGGATATGATCTCCATGTATAATACATAAGGGGGGATATGATCTCCATGTATAATACATAAGGGGGATATGATCTCCATGTATAATACATAAGGGGGGATGTAACAGAACCGGACCCCGACTGCACTAGCGTATTTCTGTTAGACTCCCGCTTCCCTGTCTGAACACAGATCCACGGACACCACCGCTGACCACACAAGACTACAAGACAAGACCAGTCTGTATAAACATGGAACTCTATTTTAAACTCAAACAGGCTTTTTATACAATGCAGACTGAGACTGATCACATGATCATATGCAAAGGCAGCTATATACAGAAATAGACTTAACACCCTAAACAGTAAGTTATTAGGTTAGCTAGCTGGGTGATCCAAACAAAAGGTGAATGGAAATCACACCTAGACAATGGTTGGATGAATTAGACTTAACACTCTAAACCAAGGGTTCTCAAACTACGGCCCGCGGGCCACATGCAGCCCGCCGAGGACATTTATCTGGCCCGCCGGCAGGGGCGTATTTGCCGCGAGGAAGGGACACTAAGTACAGGAGCAGGCAGGGGGCTACTGTATCTTTCCTGGCTCCGTGTCCCAGTCCCATGACGATCCAGTCCAGGAAACGCTGCTGCTTCATTCACTCCGGCCACTCCCTCACTCGATGTTCGCGCTGCCGCTCGGCTCCGCCTCCTCGCCGGTGATTGGGCACCAGAACTGTAGCTCAGGAAAGGCACACAGGCGGCCAATCACCTGTGAGGAGGCGGAGCGAACATCGAGTGAGGGAGAGGCCGGAGTGAAGAAGGACTGCTGACAGGTAAGTGTGCCATGCTGATGGTGCTGCTGCAACCAGGTATGCTGGCTGCAGCAGCACCATGCTGGAACAGGGGTCAGGAAGTTAAGTGTCATTAGGAGGAATAGTGCCCCATCATTGGTGTCAGTGGGAGGAATAGTGCCCCATCATTGGTATCAGTGGGAGGAATAGTGCCCCATCATTGGTATCAGTGGGAGGAATAGTGCCCCATCATTGGTGTCAGTGGGAGGAATAGTGCCCCATCATTGGTATTACTGGGAGGAATAGTCCCCATCATTGGTGTCAGTGGGAGGAATAGTGCCCCATCATTGGTATCAGTGGGAGGAATAGTGCCCCGTCGTTGATATTAGTGGGAAGAATATTGTCCCATTATTGCTATCAGTGGGAGGAATAGTGCCCCATCATTGGTGTCAGTGGGAGGAATAGTGCCCCATCATTTGTATGAGTAGGAGGAATAGTGCCCCATCATTGGTATCAGTGGGAGGAATAGTGCCCCATCATTGGTATCAGTGGGAGGAATAGTGCCCCATCATTGGTGTCAGTGGGAATAATAGTGCCCTATCATCGGTATCAGTGGGAGGAATAGTGCCCCATCATTGGTATCAGTGGGAGGAATAGTGCCCCATCATTGGTGTCAGTGGGAGGAATACTGCCCCATCATTGGTATCAGTGGGAGGAATAGTGCCCCATCATTGGTATCAGTGGGAGGAATAGTGCCCTATCATCGGTATCAGTGGGAGGAATAGTGCCCCATCATTGGTATCAGTGGGAGGAATACTGCCCCATCATTGGTATCAGTGGGAGGAATAGTGCCCCATCATTGGTATCAGTGGGTGGAATAGTGCCCCATCATTGGTATCAGTGGGAGGAATACTGCCCCATCATTGGTATCAGTGGGAGGAATAGTGCCCCATCATTGGTATCAGTGGGAGGAATAGTGCCCCATCATCGGTATCAGTGGGAGGAATAGTGCCCCATCATTGGTATCAGTGGGAGGAATTGTGCCCCAACATTGGTATCAGTGGGAGGAATAATCCCCATCATTGGTATCAGTGGGAGGAATAGTGCCCCATCATTGGTGTCAGTGGGAGGAATAGTGCCCCATCATTGGTATCAGTGGGAGGAATACTGCCCCATCATTGGTATCAGTGGGAGGAATAATCCCCATCATTGGTATCAGTGGGAGGAATAGTGCCCCATCATTGGTGTCAGTGGGAGGAATAGTGCCCCATCATTGGTATCAGTGGGAGGAATAGTGCCCCATCATTGGTATCAGTGGGAGGAATAGTGCCCCATCATTGGTGTCAGTGGGAGGAATAGTGCCCCATCATTGGTATTACTGGGAGGAATAGTCCCCATCATTGGTGTCAGTGGGAGGAATAGTGCCCCATCATTGGTATCAGTGGGAGGAATAGTGCCCCGTCGTTGATATTAGTGGGAAGAATATTGTCCCATTATTGCTATCAGTGGGAGGAATAGTGCCCCATCATTGGTGTCAGTGGGAGGAATAGTGCCCCATCATTTGTATGAGTAGGAGGAATAGTGCCCCATCATTGGTATCAGTGGGAGGAATAGTGCCCCATCATTGGTATCAGTGGGAGGAATAGTGCCCCATCATTGGTGTCAGTGGGAATAATAGTGCCCTATCATCGGTATCAGTGGGAGGAATAGTGCCCCATCATTGGTATCAGTGGGAGGAATAGTGCCCCATCATTGGTGTCAGTGGGAGGAATACTGCCCCATCATTGGTATCAGTGGGAGGAATAGTGCCCCATCATTGGTATCAGTGGGAGGAATAGTGCCCTATCATCGGTATCAGTGGGAGGAATAGTGCCCCATCATTGGTATCAGTGGGAGGAATACTGCCCCATCATTGGTATCAGTGGGAGGAATAGTGCCCCATCATTGGTATCAGTGGGTGGAATAGTGCCCCATCATTGGTATCAGTGGGAGGAATACTGCCCCATCATTGGTATCAGTGGGAGGAATAGTGCCCCATCATTGGTATCAGTGGGAGGAATAGTGCCCCATCATCGGTATCAGTGGGAGGAATAGTGCCCCATCATTGGTATCAGTGGGAGGAATTGTGCCCCAACATTGGTATCAGTGGGAGGAATAATCCCCATCATTGGTATCAGTGGGAGGAATAGTGCCCCATCATTGGTGTCAGTGGGAGGAATAGTGCCCCATCATTGGTATCAGTGGGAGGAATACTGCCCCATCATTGGTATCAGTGGGAGGAATAATCCCCATCATTGGTATCAGTGGGAGGAATAGTGCCCCATCATTGGTGTCAGTGGGAGGAATAGTGCCCCCTCATTGGTATCAGTGGGAGGAATAGTGCCCCATCATTGGTATCAGTGGGAGGAATAGTCCCCATCATTGGTATCAGTGGGAGGAATAGTCCCCATCATTGGTATTAGTGGGAGGAATAGTCCCCATCATTGGTGTCAGTGGGGGGAATAGTGCCCCATCATTGGTGTCAGTGGGAGGAATAGTGCCCCATCATTGGCATCAGTGGGAGGAATAGTGCCGCATCATTGGTATTAGAGTGAGGAATAGTGCCCCATCATTGGTATTAGTGTGAGGAATAGTGCCCCATCATTGGTATCAGTGGGAGGAATAGTGCCCCATCATTGGTATCAGTGGGAGGAATAGTGCCCCATCATTGGTATCAGTGGGAGGAATAGTGCCCATCATTGGTATCAGTGGGAGGAATAGTGTCTCATCATTGGTGCCAGTGGGAGATATAGTGCCCCATTTTTGGCATCAGGGGAAGGAATTGCACCTGATCGTTGATGTCAGTGGGAGGAACAGTGCCCCAAGGGCTGGATACAGGCAAGTAAGGGGCCGCATCTGGCCCACGGACCACAGTTTGAAGTCAGCTGATATAGATCATGCCTTTGCCCTGGGCATAGCTCATAGAAGACCATATCTACATGGGAATCACTAAACCAGAAGAACAGACTGGTGGAAACCTCCAATACTGCTGTAAACAATTCTAGTGTTCCAATACTTGCTGCACATTCTAGACCAGGGATCACCAAACTTTCTAAACAAAGGGCCAGTTTACTGCCCGACTTCAGGTAGTAGAATTTTTCTTCATCATCAGTGGGAGTAAATAGTGCCCCATCTTTGGTGTTAGGGGATGGAATAGTGCCTCATTGTTGATGTCAGTGCCAGGAATTATGTTCCATTGTTGGTATCCGTGGGCAGAATAGTGGCTTCTATCAGTGGGATGAATGATAGAAGGCCCCCAGGGACAAGATAAAGGCAAGCAAATGGCAGCATCAGATTCCCAGGCAACAGTTTGGAGACCACTCTTCTAGACCAGCCTTTTTCAACCAGGGTGCCTTGAGGTTTCTTCAGGGGTGCCTTGGCAAAATGCCTAAAAAGTGCCCAAAAAATTGTACACAAGCCAGAGGTGGATCAAGCTTGCCTTTTAGTTACACAAAGTCACATGTTTTCATTGTGCACCATTATGACCTTCTATCCATCGGCATCCAAACAACCAATGACACCAACAGTTGATAAGGAGGATGTTGGTCGTCTGAACAGCTTCCTTGTTTGACCTTCCCCGCCTCTCTCTTTTAGAGTGCTGGGGTCACATTAGCTGTGTGGTGGAAAAAAAAAGTTAAGGAGAAGAGAAACACTGGAATACCAGTGATTTGGAAGAATAAATCATGCTGGGTGTCCTACATTTGTGGATGTTGATGCATTATGTAAAAACCATTAGAAAGGTTTTTTACATTTTAGAATGGGGAGACTTTCCATAATTTTAGAGGGTGCCTTGACCAAAAAATGGTTGAGAAACACTGATCCAGACCATCACTTTGCCCTGGCCACAGCTCTTAGAAGACTTTCTCTCCTCCATAGGAATCAATGAACCAGGAGAATAGACTGGTGGAATCCTCCAATACTGCTTTAAGCCATTCTAGTGTTCCGATACTTGCTCCGCCTTCTGCCAACACTTTGTCCTGGGCAAAGCTCATAGAAGACTATCTCTGCATGGTAATACCTGAACCAGAAGAATAGACTGGTGGAAACCTAAAATACTGCTGTAAACCATTCTAGTATTCCAGTGCTTGCTCCACCTTCTAGACCAGTGGTTCTCAACCTTTCTAATGCCGCGACCCCTTAATACAGTTCCTCATGTTGTGGTGACCCCCAACCATAAAATTATTTTCATTGCTACTTCATAACTGTAATTTTGCAGAGGGAGGAGTAGTGCCATGTCATTGGTGTCAGTGGAAGGAGTAGTGCCCCATCACTGATGTCAGTGGGATGAATAGTGCCCCATTGTTGGTATCAGTGGGAGGAATAGTGCCCCATCGTTGGTATCAGTGGGAGGAATAGTGCCCCATCATTGGTGTCAGTGGGAGGAATAGTGCCCCATCACTGATGTCAGTGGGATGAATAGTGCCCCATCATTGGTATCAGTGGGAGGAATAGTGCCCCATCGTTGGTATCAGTGGGAGGAATAGTGCCCCATCACTGATGTCAGTGGGATGAATAGTGCCCCATCATTGGTATCAGTGGGAGGAATAGTGCCCCATCGTTGGTGTCAGTGGGAGGAATAGTGCCCCATCACTGGTGTCAGTGGGAGGAATAGTGCCCCATCGTTGGTGTCAGTGGGAGGAATAGTGCCCCATCGTTGGTGTCAGTGGGAGGAATAGTGCCCCATCGTTGGTGTCAGTGGGAGAAATAGTGCCCCATCGTTGGTGTCAGTGGGAGGAATAGTGCCCCATCGTTGGTGTCAGTGGGAGGAATAGTGCCCCATCGTTGGTGTCAGTGGGAGGAATAGTGCCCCATCGTTGGTGTCAGTGGGAGGAATAGTGCCCCATCGTTGGTGTCAGTGGGAGGAATAGTGCCCCATCGTTGGTGTCAGTGGGAGGAATAGTGCCCCATCGTTGGTGTCAGTGGGAGGAATAGTGCCCCATCGTTGGTGTCAGTGGGAGGAATAGTGCCCCATCGTTGGAGTCAGTGGGAGGAATAGTGCCCCATCGTTGGAGTCAGTGGGAGGAATAGTGCCCCATCGTTGGAGTCAGTGGGAGGAATAGTGCCCCTTCGTTGGTGTCAGTGGGAGGAATAGTGCCCCATCATTGGTGTCAGTGGGAGGAGTAGTGCCCCATCATTGGTGTCAGTGGGGGGAGTAGTGCCCCATCATTGGTGTCAGTGGGGGGAGTAGTGCTCCATCAATGGAGTCAGTGGGGGGAGTAGTGCCCCATCACTGGTGTCAGTGGGAGGAGTAGTGCCCCATCACTGGTGTCAGTGGGAGGAATAGTGCCACATCACTGGTGTCAGTGGGAGGAATAGTGCCCCATCATTGGTGTCAGTGGGAGGAGTAGTGCCCCATCATTGGTGTCAGTGGGGGGAGTAGTGCCCCATCATTGGTGTCAGTGGGGGGAGTAGTGCCCCATCATTGGTGTCAGTGGGGGGAGGAATAGTGCCCCATCGTTGGTGTCAGTGGGAGGAATAGTGCCCCATCGTTGGTGTCAGTGGGAGGAATAGTGCCCCATCGTTGGTGTCAGTGGGAGGAATAGTGCCCCATCGTTGGTGTCAGTGGGAGGAATAGTGCCCCATCGTTGGTGTCAGTGGGAGGAATAGTGCCCCATCGTTGGTGTCAGTGGGAGGAATAGTGCCCCATCGTTGGTGTCAGTGGGAGGAATAGTGCCCCATCGTTGGAGTCAGTGGGAGGAATAGTGCCCCATCGTTGGAGTCAGTGGGAGGAATAGTGCCCCATCGTTGGAGTCAGTGGGAGGAATAGTGCCCCTTCGTTGGTGTCAGTGGGAGGAATAGTGCCCCATCCTTGGTGTCAGTGGGAGGAGTAGTGCCCCATCATTGGTGTCAGTGGGGGGAGTAGTGCCCCATCATTGGTGTCAGTGGGGGGAGTAGTGCTCCATCAATGGTGTCAGTGGGGGGAGTAGTGCCCCATCACTGGTGTCAGTGGGAGGAGTAGTGCCCCATCACTGGTGTCAGTGGGAGGAATAGTGCCACATCACTGGTGTCAGTGGGAGGAATAGTGCCCCATCATTGGTGTCAGTGGGAGGAGTAGTGCCCCATCATTGGTGTCAGTGGGGGGAGTAGTGCCCCATCATTGGTGTCAGTGGGGGGAGTAGTGCCCCATCATTGGTGTCAGTGGGGGGAGTAATGCTCCATCACTGGTGTCAGTGGGGGGAGTAGTGCCCCATCACTGGTGTCAGTGGGAGGAGTAGTGCTCCATCATTGGTGTCAGTGGGAGGAATAGTGCCCCATCATTGGTGTCAGTGGGGGGAGTAGTGCCCCATCATTGGTGTCAGTGGGGGGAGTAGTGCCCCATCATTGGTGTCAGTGGGAGGAGTAGTGCCCCATCACTGGTGTCAGTGGGAGGAGTAGTGCCCCATCACTGGTGTCAGTGGGGGGAGTAGTGCCCCATCACTGGTGTCAGTGGGAGTAGTGCCCCATCACTGGTGTCAGTGGGAGGAATAGCGCCCCATCATTGGTGTCAGTGGGAGGAATAGTGCCCCATCATTGATGTCAGTGTGGTGGAGGGGAGAATAGTGCCCCATCATTGGGGTCGGGGGGGGGGGAATAGTGTCCCATCGTTGGTGTCAGTGGGGGGAGGAATAGTGCCCCATCATTGGTGTCAGTGGGAGGAATAGTGCCCCATCATTGATGTCAGTGTGGTGGAGGGGAGAATAGTGCCCCATCATTGGGGTCAGGGGGGGGGGGAAATAGTGCCCCATCGTTGGTGTCAGTGGGGGGAGGAATAGTGCCCCATCGTTGGTGTCAGTGGGGGGAGGAATAGTGCCCCATCGTTGGTGTCAGTGGGGGGAGGAATAGTGCCCCATCGTTGGTGTCAGTGGGGGGAGGAATACTGCCCCATCGTTGGTGTCAGTGGGGGGAGGAATACTGCCCCATCGTTGGTGTCAGTGGGGGGAGGAATACTGCCCCATCGTTGGTGTCAGTGGGGGGAGCAATAGTGCCCCATCGTTGGTGTCAGTGGGGGGAGGAATAGTGCCCCATCGTTGGTGTCAGTGGGGGGAGGAATAGTGCCCCATCGTTGGTGTCAGTGGGGGGAGGAATAGTGCCCCATCGTTGGTGTCAGTGGGGGGAGGAATACTGCCCCATCGTTGGTGTCAGTGGGGGGAGGAATACTGCCCCATCGTTGGTGTCAGTGGGGGGAGGAATAGTGCCCCATCGTTGGTGTCAGTGGGGGGAGGAATAGTGCCCCATCGTTGGTGTCAGTGGGGGGAGGAATAGTGCCACATCGTTGGTGTCAGTGGGGGGAGGAATAGTGCCCCATCGTTGGTGTCAGTTGGGGGAGGAATAGTGCCCCATCGTTGGTGTCAGTGGGGGGAGGAATAGTGCCCCATCGTTGGTGTCAGTGGGGGGAGGAATAGTGCCCGATCGTTGGTGTCAGTGGGGGGAGGAATAGTGCCCCATCGTTGGTGTCAGTGGGGGGAGGAATAGTGCCCCATCGTTGGTGTCAGTTGGGGGAGGAATAGTGCCCCATCGTTGGTGTCAGTGGGGGGAGGAATAGTGCCCCATCGTTGGTGTCAGTGGGGGGAGGAATAGTGCCCCATCGTTGGTATTAGTGACACAAATGATGGGGCACTATTCCTCCCCCCACTGACACCAATGATACTTACTTTGCTGACCCCTGCTCCAGCCTGGGCTCGCTCTCTCACTTACCTGTCAGCTGTCTTCCTTCTCTGGCCTCTCTCCTCTTCACTCGCTCCGGCAGCTCCCTCGGTCTTCTTTGATGTACGCGCGCTGCCGCTCGGCTCCTCCTCTCCAAGCTCCACCTCCTCGCCGGTGATTGGCCGCCTGTGTGCCTCTCCTGAGCTACAGTTCCGGTGGCCAATCAGCGGCGAGGAGGCGGAGCTGCTGAGCGATCCCGGAGGTGTGGCCAGGTGACAGCAGCGTATCATCCCGCCCACACATCGCCGGAGACTGCAGCGGTGTCTCGGTTCCTAAGACCATCGGAAATATGTGTTTTCCGATGGTCTTAGGCGACCCCTGGGAAATGGTCGTTCGACCCCCAAAGGGGTCGCGACCCCCAGGTTGAGAACTGCTGTTCTAGACCAAGCATCACTAAACAGCAGACCGTGGTCTGGACATGGACTGAGTGACAGTCCTGTCTGGACCATGGCCACACCACTTAGCAGCCTGAGTGGACTCCTCTCCTGGAGCCGTCGCTCCAACTGTTAATACTCACAGCACAGGAGAGGGCGCAAGACACAACAGGATGGATTCCTCTTCTGTATATATATTCTCCTGCCTGCCGTTAAGCTCTCAAAAGGGAAGAGGGTGGGAGATACGGCGTTTCTATACGGGGAGCGGGAGCTACCCAACCTTTCGCTTGTTAACAAGAAGAGTTGGTCAGCTCCCACCCTCAGTGCAGACCTTTTGTATCTCCCGCCCTCTTCCCAGCAGGGGCAGGTAGGTGAATACCAGGGGCAGACTGACAACTCATGGGGCCCCCGGGCAATAGGGGATCATGGGGCCCCTGTATCCTTGCCCAAACTCAAAAAAGCCTATGAAAAAGGTACCAGGGGCATCTCATAGGGCCCCCTACTGACCCCAGTTTCCAAATGGTCAGTCCGCCCCTGGTGAATACACATACAGAAGAGGAATCCACCCTGCTGTGTCTCCTGTTCTCTGCCATGCTAAGGTAGGACTGTATTATAGGCAGGCTTTAATGTGAGAGGGGGGAGCAGTGATATGGGAGGGGGACTGTGAT
This sequence comes from Staurois parvus, assembly GCF_062004578.1. Taxonomy (NCBI): domain Eukaryota; kingdom Metazoa; phylum Chordata; class Amphibia; order Anura; family Ranidae; genus Staurois; species Staurois parvus. Next base: position 137,100 of record NW_028318561.1, on the reverse strand, counting down.
TGCAAAGGGGGCTATGATGTGAGGAGGGGGGGAGCTGTGATTTTGGGGGTTGTGATGTTAGGGGTGGGGCCTATAATGTTGGAGGGGGGGCTGTGATGTGAGGAGGGTGAGCTGTGATGTTAAAGGAGGGGACTATAATGAAAGGGGGGGCTGTGATGTGAGGAGAGTGGGCTCTGATGTGAAAGGGGGGAGTCTGTGATGTGAAAGAGAGGACTGAAGATACTTCTGCAAATGGGGCTGTGATGTAAAGAGGGGGCTCTAATTTAAAAAGGGGGGGACTATGATGAGAGGGGGGTGTGCTGTAATGTGAAAGGGGGGATTATGATGAAAGAGGGGACTGTGATGTGAGTAGAGGGGGCTATGATGTGAAAGGGGGGAGTCTGTGATATGAAAGAGAGGACTGAAGACCCTTCTGTAAAGGGGGCTGTGATGTAAAGAGGGGCTCTAATTTAAAAGGGGGGGGACTATGATGAAAGGGGGGCTGTGATGTGAGGAGGGTGGGCTGTAATGTGAAAGGGGGGGGAATTGAGAGGGGGGTGTGCTGTAATGTGAATGGGGGGGATTATGATGAAAGAGGGGGCTGTGATTTGAGGAGATGGGGCTATGATGTGACAGGGGGCAGTCTGTGATGTGAAAGAGAGGACTGAAGACCCTTCTGTAAAGGGGGCTGTGATATAAAGAGGGGGCTCTATTTCAAAAAGGGGGGACTATGATGAGAGGGGGGGTGGGCTGTAATGTAAAAGGGGCGGATTATGATGAAAGGGGGGGTTAGGATGTGAGGAGAGGGGGCTATGATGTGACAGGGGGGAGTCTGTGACGTGAAAGAGAGAACTGAAGACACTTCTGTAGAGAGGGCTGTGATGTAAAGAGGGGGCTCTAATTCAAAAAGGGGGGGACTATGATGAGAGGGGGGTGGGCTGTAATGTAAAAGGGGGGATAATGATGAAAGGGGGGGGGCTGTGATGTGACGAGAGGGGGCTATGCTGTGACAGGGGAGAGTCTGTGATGTGAAAGAGAGGACTGAAGACCCTTCTGTAAAGGGGGCTGTGATGTGAAGAGGGGGCTCTAATTCAAAAAAGGGGGGACTATGATGAGAGGGGGGTGGGCTGTAATGTGAAAGGGGGGGATTATGATCAAAGAGGGGGCTGTGATGTGAGGAGAGGGGGCTCTGATGTGAAAGGGGGAAGTCTGTGATATGAAAGAGAGGACTGAAGACCCTTTTGTAAAGGGGGCTGTGATGTAAAGAGGGGGCTCTAATTTAAAAGGGGTGGGACTATGATGAAAGGGGGGCTGTGATGTGAGGACGGTGGGCTGTAATGTGAAAGGGGGGGATTATGATCAAAGAGGGGGCTGTGATGTGAGGAGAGGGGGCTCTGATGTGAAAGGGGGAAGTCTGTGATATGAAAGAGAGGACTGAAGACCCTTCTGTAAAGGGGGCTGTGATGTGAGGAGGGGGGGCTCTGATGTGAAAGGGGGGAGTCTGTGAAAGAGGGGACTGAGGACACTGATGTAAAGGGGTCTGTGATGTAAAGAGGGACTGAGGACATTGATGTGAAGGGGGCTGTGATGTAAAGAGGGACTGAGGACACTGATGTAAAGGGGGCTGTGATGTAAAGAGGGAGCAGGGCTATGATGTGAAGGACCCGAGTCATAGAACAAAAATGAGATTCTGATCTCTGGAGAAAGAAAAGGTTACTGACCGGACCTCTGTGAATTTGAATTCAGTACCCTGGTTCTAGACCATCACTCATAGAGGACTATCTCTGAAAGGGAATCAATGGACCAGGAGAACAGACTGGTGGGATCCTCCAATACTGCTGCTTTAAAGTTTTAGGGGGGATATCTGTCGGTACTTTCCAAGCCATGCCCTACTGAGCTTCTGTCATTTCCCTGGTGACCCTGATATGTTCAGTATGGTGTAACGTCAAGAAAAAAGAACAACATGAAAGCCTCCTTTTCTCACCTTTCAGTCCTTTCAGTCCTTTTGCCTCTACCTTGGCCTTGGCCATGTTGTTCAAGATTTCAGCCTTGTCCTTAAACTTTGCTGTAAAGGAGAAAATGAACTTACTGTTCACTCCTACTGTACAAAAATATATAACAAAGCTCTAAACACATCTATAGGTCACATACACAAGCGCGTGCGTTCATTCCATCCATATGTACAGAGCACACTGTCTGCAGGTGTGGGATATACTAAGGACACTAAAAGGAAAATTAAAATTGGAGTGATATTTCTGGTAGTTATGCAAAATAAAACAATTTCCCAATTCTATTTTTTAAATTGCAAGAAAAATTGTTCATTTATTTTTCCTTGTATCACCTGTCTAAGCCCCCATTCATATCGGAGCATTTTGTAACGCAGAGCTCCAAAATACTCAACAATCTGAATTCCATGCTTTTCAAAAGGTCCCTGTTCACAGTTGAGTGTTCAGGTGTCTGTAGGTCAATGCCTGAAGCTCTAAAGGTACATAAACTACTTTTTGGAGCATTTTCCGTCACATTGACTTCAATGGCGCTCCCATAATAAAAGTCTATAGGGTCCTGCCCCAAATAAGTCCCTGTATGATAATTCACTACTAAAATAAATGCACAAAAAGGCCTCAAATCTCAAAAGGGGACTCAAGTTTCTCCCTTCGAACAGCTGCTTGGAATTTAGCTCTTGCTTGCAACACCACCTACTGGTGACATCTGGTATTACTGACTGTCCATAGAGATAGAGAGGTGTTCAGTTTGGCCATTACATGCCAAAGTCCATAAAGCAGTGTAATAGGTGCAAACCAGGGGCGGACTGAGCATTTGGAAACTCGGGCACTGCCCGAGGGCCCGGGGTCAGTAGGGGGCCCCATGAGATGTGCCTGGTACCTTTTTCATAGGCTTTTTTGAGTTTGGGCAAGGACACAGGGGCCCCATGATCCCCTATTGCCTGGGGGCCGCATGAGTTGTCAGTTTGCCCCTGGTGCAAACACATATGGCCCCCGCCCAATCCATGCCAGGCCCTTTGGGTCTTGTATGGATTTTAAGGAAAACCCCACGTCGAAAATAAAAAAAAAACAGACCTTAGGTCTGGTATTGATATTGGGGGAAACCCATGCCAAAGTTTAAAAAAAAAAATGGCATGGGGTCCGCCCACACTTAGGCTTTAGGGGAGGGGGATTTGTGCTAGTTGGGGGGAATTTTGGAGGGGAATTTGTGCTAGGATGGGAAAATTTGTGCTGGGGGGATTTAGAATTGGGGGTGGGGATTTGTACTAGGAGGGGGGTTTTGGAGGGGAATTTGTGCTAGGTGGGGGAATTTTGGAGGGGAATTTGTGCTAGTTGGGAGAATTTGTGCTGGGGGGGGGATTTAGGATTGGGGGGATTTGTACTAGGAGGGGGATTTTGGAGGGGAATTTGTGCTAGGTGGGGGAATTTTGGAGGGGAATTTGTGCTAGGTGGGGGAATTTTGGAGGGGAATTTGTGCAGGATGGGAAAAATTGGTGCTGGGGGGGATTTAGGATTGGGGGTGGGGGTTTGTACTAGGAGGGGGATTTTGGAGGGGAATTTGTGCTAGGTGGGGGAATTTTGGAGGGGAATTTGTGCTGGGGGGGATTTAGGATTGGGGAGGGATTTGTACTAGGAGGGGGATTTTGGAGGAGGGATTTGTATTAGGAGGGGGGATTTGTACTAGGAGGGTGGATTTGTACTAGGAGGGTGGATTTTGGAGGAGGGATTTGTATTAGGAGGGGGGATTTGTACTAGGAGGGTGGATTTTGGAGGAGGAATTTGTACAAGGAGGGGGAATTTGTACTAGGAGGGGGGATATTGGAGGGGGACTTGTGCTAGGTGGGGGAATTTTGGAGGGGAATTTGTGCTGGGGGGAGACTTAGGATTTGGGGGGGGGATTTAGGATTGGGGAAGGATTTGTACTAGGAGGGGGATTTTGGAGGAGGGATTTGTATTAAAAGGGGGGATTTGTACTAGGAGGGTGGATTTTGGAGGAGGAATTTGTACAAGGAGGGGGGATTTGTACTAGCAGAGGGGATTTGAGGGAGTGATTTGTGATAGCAGGTGGGATTAGGGGGGATTTACAACCTACTGACCACTTAAATCTGCCTTGCAAACTACATTTTAGGGCTTTTTCTCAGCAGTGCAGCGCATGTTCCCACACCACACCAACATTGCATTGCTCTTTGCAGTTGTGTGCGGGTGGGTGGCTTAGTCAGAGGATAGAAAGGAATACAATTAATTATTTTTCTTGCAATTTAAAAAAATAGAATTGCAAAGCATTTTTCAAATGGCATCCATGCCCACAATGCAGCAGGGCTCGGCACGGGACATCAATGTGAGCTGCAGTGATTTCCAGCTTCCAGGATGATCCCACAGGTATAGTACATAGTATAGTATATACCAGGGGCGGACTGACAACTCATGGGGCCCCCGGGCAATAGGGGATCATGGGGCCCCTGTGTCCTTGCCCAAACTCAAAAAAGCCTATGAAAAAGGTACCAGGGGCCTCTAATGGGGCCCCCTACTGACCCCGGGCCCTCGGGCAGTGCCCGAGTTTCCAAATGGTCAGTCCGCCCCTGGTATATACATAAATACATCGGACCAAGCTGGACCAATGTCACTATGTAACAACACCCATACCTGGAATTCTTAAACTATGAGGTCTATTTTTAAAAATGTTTTCCAGACAAATACCACAAGCATTCGCTCAGCTGTCATGAATAGTCATCGAAATTTGCCTGTTTATTATCTATGGTCATCAGCTCCATAGACTGGCCATAATGGGTTATTTCCTGAAATATGTTAATCATAGGAAATACACATTGGAGGGGATTTACTAAAACTGGAGCGCTCAAGATCTGGTGCAGCTGTACATGGGAGCCAATCAGCTTCTGACTTCACATTGTTCAATTAAGCTTTGACAATAAAACCTGGAAGCTGATTGGTTACTATGTAGAGGTGCACCGGATTTTTCACCATGCAGTTTTAGTAAATACCCCCCGTATTAGTACATCGCAAGGATTATTTGTGACAGCTGAGTGAATGTTTATGACATTTATCCAATGATTTTTTGTTTTGTTTTATAAATAGACCAAAAAGGCCATAGATCAGAAATAATGTGACTGTCACTTGCAACATTCTCTAGTAATTGGAAAATAATTATTTGATCCCCTGCAGATTTTGTAGGTTTGCCCACTTACAAAGAAATGAAGGGTCTATAATGTTTATCATAGGTGTATTTTAAATGATAGAGACAGAATTTCAAATAAAAATCCAGAAAAAACTCACAATACAAATGTTATAAATTGAGTTGCAGTTCAGTGAGTAAAATAAGTATCTGATCCCCAAGCAAAACATGACTTAGTATTTGGTGGAGAATCCCTTGTTGGCCAGCACAGAGGTAAGACGTCTCTTGTAGTTGGTTCCCAGGTTTGCAGACATCTCAGGAGGGATTTTGGTCCGCTCTTCTTTATAGATCTTCTCTAAATCCTTAAGGTTTTTTGGCTGTCGCTTGGCAACTCAAAGTTTTAGGTCCCTCCATAAATTTTCCATAGGATTAAGGTCTGGACACTAGCTAGGCTACTCCATGACCTTAATGAGCTTCTTCTTGAGCCACTCCTTTGCTGCCTTGGTGGTTTGTCTTGGGTCACTGTAATGCTGGAAGACCCATCCATGACCCATGTTCAGTGTTCTGACTGAGGGAAGAAGGTTCTCATCCAAGATTTTACAATACATGGCCCCGTCCATTGGCCTGCTCAAGGTGGTAAAGTCGGCCTGTACCTTTAGCAGTGAAATAGCCCCAAAGCATAATGTTTCCACCTCCATGCTTGACTGTAGGGTGTTCGTAGGGTCATAGTCAGCATTTTTTTTTCCTCCAAACACAGCTAGTCAAGTTAATGCCAAAGAGCCTAATTTTGGTCTCATCTGACCACAAGACTTTCTCCTAATCCTTCTCTGAATCATTTAGATGTTCATTGGCAGACTTCAGACAGGCCTGTACATGAGCCTTCTTGGGCAGGAGCACCTTGCAGGCACTGTAGGATTTCAATCCATGGCGGCGTATTGTGTTACCAATGGTTTGTTTGGTGACTGTGGTCCAACGGCCTTGAGATCATTCACAAGCTCCTCCCGTGTAGTTCTGGGCCGATCCCTCACTTTTCTCATGATCAGCCTTACCCCATGAGGTGAAATTGTGCATGGAGCTCCAGACCGAGGGCGATTGATGGTTATGTTTTATTCCTTCCATTTGCAAATAATCGCTCCAACAGTTGTCTCCTCACCAAGCTTCTTGCTGATGGTCTTGTAGCCTATTCCAGCCTTGTGCAGGTCTACAGTCTTGTCCCTGATGTCCATTGACAGCTCTTTGCATGTGATGGTGAGGTTTGAATGGAAGAAAGAGATTTTGTGGACAGGTGTCTTTGATACACCTAATGAGTTGTCGTTAGGAGCACCATCTTAACCTCTTCACACCGGCGCCTCCCGGCCCTTTAAGGGGTGTCAGACACCGGGAGGCGGGGCTGGGGTTTTAGGGTCATGTGACCGCTGTGATTGGCTTTCATGGCGGTCACATGATTAGAAAAGGTCCCAATCGCAAGGGGAGATTGGGACCTTTCCGTGAGACACCAGCATATGTGCTGGGAGCGTGCAGGGCACGCGCTCTCAGCACATATGCGTGTTCAAATAGTACGCAAATATGCGGCCGCTCGGCGTCAAGGCCCAGCCACCGAGAGGCTGTATATTTGCGTATGCTCGGAATCAAGGAGTTAAATTGACAGGACTAATCTGTGTACCACATGAGCACACAGCCAATCTGTGGGAGCCAGAATCATTGTTGGTTGGTAGGGGATCAAATACTTATTTTACTCACTAAACTGTAACTCAATTTATAACATTTGTACAGGGGCAGACTGACCATTTGGAAACTCGGACACTGCCCGAGGGCCCGAGGTCAGTAGGGGGCCCCATGAGATGCCCCTGGTACCTTTTTCATAGGCTTTTTTGAGTTTGGGCAAGGACACAGGAGCCCCATGATCCCCTATTGCCCGGGGGGCCCATGAGTTGTCAGTCCGCCCCTGCATTTGTATCACGTGTTTTTTCTGGATTTTTGGTTGATATTCTGTCTCTATCATTTAGAATACACCTATGATAAGAATTATAGGCCCTTCATTTCTTCATTAGTGGGCAAACTTACAAAATCTGCATGGGATCAAAGAATTATTTTCCCCCCTGTATGCTGACCATGCGCACCACACACACAAGGCAAACATCAGACACAATCTGAAGAAAAACTAAGTTGCGATTTTTATAGCAAACTGTTACAATCTAATGCTAATCTAAAAGCAAAGCTAAAGAAACTAGACCGGCCCCCAGAACTTTACAGCAGCAGTATTCCTCAGCAAAGATGCTGATTGTATTATATATGTAACAATGAACATAGAGACATAGAAAGCTAAATGTTATATTGAATGGCAGCAAGTACAAATACAAAAAATGAGGGTTACATCAACATAATTCAGATTTCGCAAACATTTATGGAAGCTTCATGCCACACACATTGTTTTTCTGCATTAATCCACATTATGGTCATCATGATGAGGACATATTCAGTACAAAAATAAACAGGTCTATTTATAAAAAGAAACTGTTGTGTGAACTCCTGAGGAGCCTTCAATAATCCCCGTAATGTGTATGATATGTGTATTTTCCAAGAGCATCAACTCCATCTAGTGGCCATAATGCTGTATGTTTCTAATTGACATATTAAAGATAAATACTGCATTATGGCCACTAGATGGAGATGACGACCACAGGAAATAAACATATAAGACACATCAGGAGGATCTTTTCTCAATCACAAAGTGCGTCAGAGTGGTCCGAGTGCATCACCTCAAAGAATCAGAATCATTTTTTACTAGTTCAACTTCACTAAAGTGATTTCTGATTGGTTGTTTTGGCTTGCTGCACTTTGCTCATTGCACTGCTTAAGCCCAATGTTGTGACAGCTGAATTCCAGGCATGGATATTTTTGAATAGTTACCTGGCCGATCCCTGTGGAAGTGGAGAGTCACTGCAATAGCCGCCACTGCTGCAGTGATCCTCACTGTCTTCCGTATGGATGTCCTGCTGCTTGGTGAACACAGGGTGCTCTTGCTCACCATGGGTACCATTTAGGGAACGCTTTGCATTTTGGATGGATTTTCAATGGATGCAAAGTCTTCCCTGATTGGATGAGGTGATGAGTCTGGGCAGTGAATTCATGATCTCTACCTCATCCAATCACAGAACACCTTGCATTCCTTGAGAAAAATGCAAGTCATTCCGTGAATGGTGCCCTTGCAGCCTATGCGACAAGGCAGCCAATCAGCATTGGACCCAGAAGACAGTGAGGATATCTGTAGTAGCTTTGGCTACTACATTGATTCTCTGGTTTCACAGATATGGAATGCATATACCTACATTGATCCAAGCTGACCAACGTAACCAGCCAATAAAATCAATACCTGGAATTTAATTTTCTTTTACAAAAACACAGTCCAAAGAGGATCACCCTGCGCTCATACACTGTTATACAGAGCAGGCTTTCTCAACCTTCTGAACATGGAGGAACCCTTTAAATAGCTTTCAGATCTCAGGGAACACCTGCTAAAAACGACTATATCTACAGCTTATGATACATTAATGTGATGGTCATTAGAATGCTCCTCACACTTGTGGTCATTGGGAAGAATGCTCCTCACACTTGTGGTCATTGGGAAGAATGCTCCTCACACTTGTGGTCATTGGGAAGAATGCTCCTCACACTTGTGGTCATTGGGAAGAATGCTCCTCACACTTGTGGTCAGTGGGAAGAATGCTCCTCACACTTGTGGTCATTGGGAAGAATGCTCCTCACACTTGTGGTCATTGGGAAGAATGCTCCTCACACTTGTGGTCATTGGGAAGAATGCTCCTCACACTTGTGGTCATTGGGAAGGAATTCTCCTCACACTTGTGGTCATTGGGAAGGAATTCTCCTCACACTTGTGGTCATTGGGAATAATGCTCCTTACACTTGTGGTCAGTGGGAAGAATGCTGCTCACACTTGTGGTCAGTGGGAAGAATGCTCCTCACACTTGTGGTCATTGGGAAGAATGCTCCTCACACTTCTTGTCATTGGGAAGAATGCTCCTCACACTTGTTGTCATTGGGAAGAATGCTCCTCACACTTGTGGTCAGTGGGAAGAATGCTCCTCACACTTGTTGTCATTGGGAAGAATGCTCCTCACACTTGTGGTCATTGGGAAGAATGTTCCTCACACTTCTTGTCATTGAGAAGAATGCTCCTCACACTTGTTGTCATTGAGAAGAATGCTCCTCACACTTGTGGTCATTGGGAAGAATGCTCCTCACACTTGTGGTCATTGGGAAGAATGCTCCTCACACTTGTTGTCATTGGGAAGAATGCTCCTCACACTTGTGGTCATTGGGAAGAATGCTCCTCACACTTGTTGTCATTGGGAAGAATGCTCCTTACACTTGTGGTCATTGGGAAGAATGCTCCTCACACTTGTTGTCATTGAGAAGAATGCTCCTCACACTTGTGGTCATTGGGAAGAATCCCCCCCCCCCCCCGTCTTATAGATAGCTAAAGAGACCAATGGTGTCACTGGAAACCTATCTGAGAGGCAGAAATTGCTTATTGCTCAAGGAACCCCTAGCAACCTCTGGAGGAACCCTAGGGCTGCACAGAACCCTGGCTGAGAAACCCTGATATAAAGACTGATGTTATTTAATTCATATATAGGATCGTATTACTACAACCTGATAAATATATGACAAACGTATTTCCAGCTGAGTGGATTACTGCTCAGAATACAGTTTTATAAGTAGGATCATACACATTTTTATAGTGTGATTGGCTTCCTCAGGACTGGGACAAGGGCTGGGCGGGAGGGGCGGCTGCCCTGGGCGCAGTGGTTTACTGTAAGGATGAGGGCGCCTTCCTTCTGTTACAAGGCTGACAGGAGTAGTGACAGTGGCATCACTACTCCTGTCAGCCCAACACTGGGAGTGGCAAGGAGAGAGCTGGAAGGTGGTGCAGGCTGTCTTGTCTCTCCCCCTCCTCTTGTGGTGGAAAAACTGCGCACTTTCAGGTCGGTGCAAAATCTGAGTGACAGATCAGGAGCCGTAGAGTGATTCTGACATGTGACTGCTGGGCGTAGGACCCTCTAAGCTTGAACATCATGAAGGAAGGAGGTTGCACATTTTGACATCTTTGCCCTGGACACTGGATGACCCTTTCCCAGCACTGGGCTTTCCTTATGTATGGGTACATCTACCCCAAGAACAGGAACAATACAGATTAAAGTGCTACTAAGCGTACAACAGTACAATCAGTCTGTAGATGCAGTAAAGCATGCTTGTTAGACTCACTGTGGAACCTAAGGGGGTTAATCCTCTGCGTTGTGTAAAAATGCTGTTTGATCCTGTCTTCTCTGATCCTCCTCTTGTTCAAATGTCCACCTGATAAGACAGACTGAACCCGTAGTCACATGCACATGCTCAGTTTAGTGTGTATTGCTAGAGAGGTGTTTTTTTTTCTTGGGAGGGTGCATGTGATCAGCACAGGCCAATCAGCACTGTCCAGAGGGTCAGGGGTTCTGCATCCTCCTAGAGCAGAGATAAAACTCTTCCTACAAGCTTTAACCAGTGCTCTGCTAGACACTGAAAGAAGTCACAAGGCTGCTTAATATTGATGATGAGAAAAGGTATTTAGCCGTTTATATTTACAAAAATAATTGCATTCCCATGTTCTGTGGGAGAGCAGATATAGTGAATGCAGGGTCCCGGCAGAGCAGATATAGTGAATGCAGGATCCAGGGAGAGCAGATATAATGAATGCAGGGTCCGGGGAGAGCGGATACAGTGAATGCAGGGTCAGGGGAGACCGGATATAGTGAATGCAGGGTCCGGGGAGAGCGGATATAGTGAATGCAGGGTCCGGGGAGACCAGATATAGTGAATGCGGGGTCCGGGGAGAGCGGATATAGTGAATGCGGGGTCCGGGGAGAGCGGATGTAGTGAATGCAGGGTCCAGGGAGAGCGGACATAGTGAATGCAGGGTCCGGGGAGAGCGGATATAGTGAATGCAGGGTCCAGAGAGACCAGATATAGGGAATGCGGGGTCCGGGGAGAGCGGATATAGTGAATGCAGTGTCCGGGGAGACCAGATATAGTGAATGCAGGGTCCAGAGAGACCAGATATAGGGAATGCGGGGTCCAGGAAGACCGGATATAGTGAATGCAGGGTCCAGAGAGACCAGATATAGGGAATGCGGGGTCCGGGGAGAGCGGATATAGTGAATGCAGGGTCCAGGAAGACCGGATATAGTGAATGCAGGGTCTGGGGAGACCAGATATAGTGAATGCAGGGTCTGGAGAGAGCAGATATAGTGAATGCGGGATCCGAGGAGAGCAGATATAGTGAATGCAGGGTCCGGGAGAGCAGATATAGCGAATGCAGGGTCCAGGGAGAGCGGATATTGTGAATGCAGGGTCCGGGGAGACCATATATAGTGAATGCAGGGTCCGGGGAGAGCGGATATTGTGAATGCGGGGTCTGGGAAGAGCGGATATAGTGAATGCAGGGTCCGGGGAGACCATATATAGTGAATGCAGGGTCCGGGGAGAGCGGATATAGTGAATGCAGGGTCCAGGGAGAGCGGTTATAGTGAATGCAGGGTGCGGGGAGAGCGGATATAGTGAATGCAGGATCTGGGGAGAGCGGATATAGTGAATGCAGGGTCCGGGGAGAGCGGATATAGTGAATGCAGGGTCCGGGGAGACCAGATATAGTTAATGCAGGGTCCGGGGAGACCAGATATAGTTAATGCAGGGTCCGGAGAGACCAGATATAGTTAATGCAGGGTCCGAGGAGACCAGATTTACTAAAACAAAAATATTACAACGTAACAAAGAGAACAAGCAATAGCACGACAAGAGGTGAAAAAAGTAAATACTTGCAAAGTCCCTGCTTTAATCTGTCTTTTTAATAGTCAGTAGAAACTAACAGACATCCGGCCAGAACTTCAATTAGCTGTTTGCAGCTCTGATAAAGGCCTGTGTGCTGGTGTCTGCTATCCATAAGTTGAGATAACAGGCTCTCTGAAGTGTGTTAATTGTTAAGGCTACGAATTCCATAAATTTCAGGATGAGGGAGAGGGTAAGATCACTGGGCTATGCCTCTTCTCATGACAAAAATGTCACCTACAGCTTTCATGTGCCTAATGCGCACAACCATTCCAATAATCACCTGTCCATTGCCTGAAAATGGACAATATGAAGAAGGTACAAAATATTATGTGAATGGATAATGTACGTGGAACTTAATTTGTATTTTTACATTGAGGCTCCATACACATTAACATTTTTTAAGCTCCTAGAAGCTGTTATCAGCATTTTTTTTCTGCTCCTAGAAGCTAAAAAACATCATCCTATGTGTCCATGCACACTACTTTAGGCTAGTAGCAATTTTAAAGCTTCGGCGTCTAGGAGCAGAAAAGTTTTTGTAGAGTTTTTTGGAGCGTTTTTGAAGCAGAAAAAGTGCTAAACGCTGATAAACACGACTAAAACACTCCTAACAGGTTTTTTCTAGCTTTTTAATTTTTTTCCTCTAAATGTACTGTAAAACCGCTAATAAAATGCTAACGCTCCTAAACATTCCTGAACGCTACTAAAAACACTAATACCAGCTTTGTTTTTTTTTAGCGTTCTTTCCAGCGTTTTTTGTGCTTAAAAGAAAAAAACTGCTAGTGTGTATGGAGCCTAAAGTAAAAATACCAAGAAAAAAGCAACATCTTTTTCACTCTTCTGTCCCACCTATTTGTAGTTTTGAACTGTATCCGGTTACTATTGTTCTGTTGAATGCTGACATCTAGTGGAGGTTTGGGACCACTACAGGTTGTTTACTGTGTAATTTGGTATCTCCTCTGTCATCTCCTCCCATTTAGTGCCAATTAGTTCAGTCCAAGAGAGAACCTCTCTGTTTCTTCCATGCTCCCTCAATCAATGTTAGTTCTTCTAAGAGACAATGCTTGGGAAAGCCATTGACTTCTTACACTTCAAGAGATTGGAAAAACATCCACTATACGGCACGTATCTATAGAAGTATTGCTTCTGTGTCTTATTAAAGAGTTAAAGTGGAGCGTTCTGCTTTAAGGACTGGTCCCCTCAAAGATTGGCACCTTTGAGGAGCGGGGGGGGGGGGGGGAATTGACAGGTACCTGCTCCCACTTCCTAGGCAATCGGAAGTGAAAGTTGTCCTCCCCCCTCCCTCCCCGTCAGGGCCGGATCTAGGGGGGTGTTGGGGGGCTGTGCCCCCCCCCCCAGATTTTAGCTGTGCCCCTCCAGGTCTCAGAGTACATACACTGATCCATGAACCAGTCTGATGCAAATAGTTCATGTGAGGGGGCACTCTGATTGGGACACCTGATGTAAGGGGGCACTCTGATAGGGACACCTGATGTAAGGGGGCACTCTGATTGGGATAACTGTTCATATGTAAGGGGGCACTCTGATTGGGACACCTGATGTAAGGGGGCACTCTGGGACACCTGATGTAAGGGGGCACTCTGGGACACCTGATGTAAGGGGGCACTCTGATTGGGATAACTGTTCATATGTAAGGGGGCACTCTGATTGGGACACCCGATGTAAGTGGGCACTCTGATTGGGACACCTGATGTAAGGGGGCACTCTGATGGGGACACCTGATGTAAGGGGGCACTCTGATGGGGACACCTGTTGTAAGGGGGCACTCTGATGGGGACACCTGATGTAAGGGGGCAATCTGATTGGGATAACTGTTCATATGTAAGTGGACACTTTGATGGGGACACCTGATATAAGGGGCACTCCGATAGGGATAACTGATCATATGTAAGGGGGGCACTCTGATTGGGGACAGTTGATGTAAGGGGGGGGACTCTGAAGGTGACACCTGATGTAAGGGAATGCTCTGATGGGGATCCTGATGTAAGGGGCACTCTAATGGGGACACCTGATATAAGGGGGCACTCTGATAGAGACCCTGCAGTAAAGGGGCGCTGTGATGGGAACCCAATGTAATAGGGGACTCTGATGAGGACTCCTGATAAAGGGGCACAGGTTCTGTTTAATCATCCCAATCTAATGACTGCGTAATACATACTAGTTGTGACACTGTGACAGACTCTCAGTGACTCACACACAATGTTGACATTATACCCCCTTGCTTTTTTTTTACTGCACCCCCAGGCTAGATCCGGCCCTGCTCCCCATAGTCTTCTGGGACATAACAGGTCCCAGAAGACTATGGGACCATTCAGAGAGCGCAGCAGTGGGTACCCAACATCCGGGTGCTCATACTGAAGATGCCAGCGCCAGGAACACAGGGCGGCCGGTGAGACGAGCTGCGGGGAACACACCATGGGATCGAGGGACAGGTAAGTGGCTGTTTTTTAAAAGTCAGCAGCTACAGTTTTTTTACAGTGTGAGTGGATCTCCGCTTTAAGTTGCCTTTGGATAGTGCCAAGTCAGCGAGTGACCATATTGTTCTGACAGACGCACTTTAGAGGCTACTAAGTGACTACCTAGAAAGTACTGTTCCAGTAGTTGATTTGGAGCTGGAAAAGTAAGTTTGGGGTTTCTGGAGTCACCTAGAGCTGAGTTTTTGTTGAAGCCCTGGAGGAATTCTGGAAGAGGTCTGACGAAGAAGCCGTTGCTTCAAAACGCGTTACCGCCCCCTTTACGCTTACGTGGTGACGACACATCCGCCAACAGCCATTTGTGTTCCAGCTTGGTTTCCATCACAGCCACTGGACACTAGCAGCGTGGAATCGGGAGACCTGGCTCCCCCAGCAGTCCTGGCTCCTAGATGACATTCCACCTTCTCCATCAGCCTCTGGGACCTCTGAAGGATGACATCCATCCTGAGATATATGCCTTTCTCTACTGTTATCTAGTGAGCTACCTTGCTGAATAAAACAACCTTCTAATACTGCACTTAGTTTGGCGCCCCTCTCTCCTTTTCTTCTCCATGCATAGAGTCCAGCTTTACTCTAAGGGTGCTGCCTCCTGATGCTGCTGATTACACTATACTGAAAAACTGCATAATACGGACTACGCCTTTATTATTTTGGACTTTTAATTCTTCCTTTTCTCTCCAGCACCAATTTCTCAAATTTTTCGAGCAGCCAAGCCTACCTGGTTCACAAGATGTCTAGTACTTGTATGGGAGCCCTCGGCTGTTGCAGTGTCAACATCTGTTAGGCCCTAAGGGGGCATGGCTACATGTTTCGAGGCGGCATCACCTCTTTTTCAAGCCCAGTGTCTCCTCGAAACATGTAGCTACACCCCTAGCATCTGACATCACAAGATTCCCACACTGTCAGAGTCTGATAGCTTGCTTCCATTGGTCTCCTCCTGCCTGTGGACTGAGGCTGCCCTTTCCTCTCTCTCTACCAGCAGCTCAGCATACCATACTATCAGGGGTGGACTGACAACTCATGGGGCCCCCGGGCAATAGGGGATCATGGGGCCCCTGTGTCCTTGCCCAAACTCAAAAAAGCCTTAGAAAAAAATACCAGGGGCATCTGATGGGGCCCCCTACTGACCCCGGGCCCTCGGGCAATGCCCGAGTTTCCAAATGGTCAGTCCGCCCCTGCATACTATTGGGTTTACCCTCTGGGAGACCAATGACATGATTTTATGACATGCCTTTACATCGTTTGTAACATCTCAGTGGTTTAAACCCTTTTTTAAATCAATAAATGTTTTATGCTGCACTTAGAGGCGCCCTCCTGTGTTTCTTCTGGTCAGCATCATTTACAGGCCATAGTCCTGACCACCCTGCTCCTAGTCCCACATTGGAAATGTCCTTCACTTAACCCTAGCCAGTATACTCCTGATGCTCTTGACTTTTTTTAATTTTCATTATTAATATATTCTCCTAAAAAAAATGTTTTTTCCTATGAATAAGCTAACTCCACCTTTCTGACCATATTTCATGTTATACCCAGTGGTGTATTTAGGTTTTGTGCTGCCCTAGGCAACACAAAAATCGTCTGCCCCAATGGACACCGACCAACACCACCCCCCCTTCCCCCTCCTGCGGAGAGAGCCTGATATTGACCAACAACACCCCTGCCCCCCACTCAGGGGAGACTTCCACACTCATCTTCAAAGCTCTGGACATCCCTGGGAATGGGAGTTGGGCTCTACATACACAATCAAGCAGTCTCTCTTGAATCCCACCTGGTTCCCATGGCACGTGAGACAAGGGGTGACTCAGAAGGGGGGAGAACCTGCACCTATTCCCTGAAAAAATAAGCCCCGTGTAACTGTAAGGACATTTGGCTTTTTTTCTTTTTGTTACTGATGTATGCTTTTTTTGGACCCTTTTGTTTAATCTTCAAACTTCTACTGATGCTATAAAATACTGGTCCACGCCAGAATAGTAGCCGGTACCTGACTTGTAACAGGATAGAAGCTGGAAATCACGTGATTCTCCGGATCATTTTGTCTCCGGATTAAGTAGATCAGGCTCAGGGTTAGTGGCTGCTGTCCAAGTTTGATGAGATTCTCATTAATCTGGGCACTAATACACCTAACGAAAGGAATGTATAAATGGTCACTGCATGGGAATTCAAGGTCAGAAAGCCATGGGGGTTCTCCTCAGCCTGCTTTATAATACATACAGTATATATCATTTCCATTGACTGTATCATCGTTTGCCGCAGCCCACAAATAGAATCATTTTTAATACTCAAGAGCCGTCCAGTACAGAGTTACACAGCGTCTATTGCACCACTTCACCCCTATGCCCAGGGCTGGTACCACCAGTCCTCCGGCGGGGGGCCCGGGCCAGCAGGGGGGCCCGGCCATCTGGGTAAATTGGATGTCGGCACGAACGGTGATGGACATGGCAGGGGGTGCAATTACTGGAACCGATCCCCTGTATGGTTCTCTCTGCAGCAGCTGTAAGCTGGCTTCTTCTTCTCTCCCTCCCGCTGGTAGCTGCTGAAGAGAGAGCCATACAGGGGATCGGTTCCAGTATTTGCCCCCCACCGCACCCATCTCCCTCCCTTTGCACCATACATTTCCCCCTGTTGTCCATGTCCCCAGTACCAACTTCCCTCCTCTCCCTCCCACCGGCAGCTGCTGAAGAGAGCCATAAAGGGGATTGGTTCCAGTATTTGCCCCCCACTGCACCCATCACCCTCCGTTTGCACCATGCATTTCCCCCTGTTGACCAGGCCCCCACTGCCAACTTCCCTCCTCTACTTCTAGCTGGCAGCTGCTGAAGAGAGCCATACAGGGGATTGGTTCCAGTATTTGCCCCCCACCGCACCCATCACCCTCCGTTTGCACCATGCATTTCCCCCTGTTGTCCAGGCCCCCACTGCCAACTTCCCTCCTCTCCTTCTTGCTGGCAGCTGCTGAAGAGAGCCATACAGGGGATCGGTTCCAGTATTTGCCCCCCCCCACTGCACCCATCACCCTCCCTTTGCATCATACATTTCCCCCTGTTGTCAAGGCCCCCACTGCCAACTTCCCTCCTCTCCCTCCCGCTGGCAGCTGCTGGCGAGAGCCATACAGGGGATTGGTTCCAGTATTTGCCCCCCACCGCACCCATCACCCTCCCTTTACACCATACATTTTCCCCTGTTGTCAAGGCCCCCACTGCCAACTTCCCTCCTCTCCCTCCTGCTGGCAGCTGCTGAAGAGAGAGCCATACAGAGGATCAGTCCCAGGATTTGCCCCCCACCACACCCATAACCCTCCCTTTGCACCATGCATTTCTACCTGTTGTCCAGGCCCCCACTGCCAACTTCCCTTCTCTCCTTTCCACAGGCAAGCACACAATAGGATCCTTGAGGATGGAGAGAGGGGGGAAGGGCCCGGTAAATATGTCCCATTTAACAGCCCCTTTGTTTCCTTAATGAACACAATAAGCGATCGGTGCTGATCCCTCACTGTGTTCATTCATAACTGAAGCATAGTAAACTGTGGGGGGAGGGAGCCTGTCAGGTTGGCTGTATGGGGCATCCATGGTTTCTAACAGCAGTCCTGACTATGCCTAGGAATGAAAATGTATAATAAATAAAAAGACGCATTTGAGGACGTCATACACATCGATGCTGAGCAGCTCCTGTGTGCTGAGACATAAAATCCGCACGTGCCATGTACAGCCTCTGAAAAAAAACTGAATGGCTGCGTGCGGCCGTGCTCAGGTAAGTGCCGATGCAGAATCCTCCCATGATCAGAGGTCGTCCATGCATAGATGCCAAGGCCGTATTTAGAAGTATCAGCATGCATCTGTTAAAACTGATTTCCAGGAAAATAGCTTAAAAATATATATAGAAAGTCTTCTGAGCCATAGAATTTGGCACTTCGGTCCATCCAGTGCAAGGAGGTCACAATCTGCCACGCCGCACGTCAGGCAGGGGCGGGGGACATGCAATCTTTCTCAGTTTCATTTTCACTTACAGGTCTACTCTATAACCCAACCTTGTGACTGGTCAGTGAAAGGAGAAGCAGAACACTGATGAGCTCCTCTCTCTGTCACTCTGCTCTTTCCACCTGTCAACATGCTCCTTGTACTGCAGTACACCTGAGTGGCTCCCTGTGTTGCTTCTCCCTCCCCCAACTCTGAGCTCTGCTGTAGTGTACTGCAAGAGGCAAATATCAAGTCAAATTCAGATACTTACACTGTATGCATTAAAAAAATTAATGCAATGATACATTGCCAGAGCCGTTTTTTGCACACACGTTTAAAAAATCATTTTAGGCCAAAAGATTACCCCCCCCCCCCCACCCCAAGCATTATATGTTTTCTGAAAGCAGACACCCTAGAGTAGGGGTGTCAAACAGGCGGCCCTCCAGCTCTTGCAAACTACAAGTGCCAGCATGCCTCTGCCTTTGGGAGTCATGCTTGTAATTGTCAATCTTGCAATGCCTCATAGTTTGGCAACAGCTGGAGGGCTGCCAGTTTGACACATGTGCCCTAGAGCAGGCCTTAAAATTTCCATTTGCCTGCTCGCCAATGGCGAGTGGAAATTATGGTGGGGGCGAGTGTGTCCCCCCAGGGCCGTTTTGCTGAGCAGGCTTGGAGATCAGGCCGGATCTGTCATTGGCACTGTCTAATTTCAGCTCACTCTGGTCACATGATCCTGTGTGTGGTGGCTTCAGGGGAGAGGAGAGAGCACTTAACAGCGTGCGTGCGTGTGTGTACATGTGTGTGTGTTTGTGTGTGTCTGTGTATGCATGTACATGTGTTTGTGTGTATGTACAGTGGGGCAACTACTAGTGTTGCCACCCCATCCCTTTAAAACTGAACACATAATAATTACACAGGTTCTGAAGATAATTTATTGCAGATAAGGCACTAAGTGAGTTTAATGACCACTTTAATCAGCCACAGATCCTGTGTAATTCATATGTGTTCAGTTTTAAAGGGATGAGGTGACAACCCTACCTTCAACCAGTGCATGCCACATATGGTCTTTGCAGGGCTCAAAATTTCAAATCCCGAGCTACTAGCCAGGCCTTAAGAGTTACTCGCCACCAGTTGCCCCATCCAATCCCTACCCTTCCTCACCCCTAATTCAGCCCCTAAACACGCCCTTGTAAATTATCTCATGAAATGACACTGTTAAATGTTTTATGCAGAATAAATTGACAAAAATAAAGTCTCAGCAGTGTTCTCTGCCTCCTACAAGTCTCAGCACTGTACTTATTCTGGTAGGGAACTACAATACCCATCACTGTACTCATTCTGGTGGGGAACTACAATACCCATCACTGTACTCATTCTGGTGGGGAACTACAATACCCATCACTGTACTCATTCTGGTGGGAAACTACAACTTCCAGCATTTCCCCCTGTCTGGCATGAAACTACAAGTCCCAGAATTTCTCCCCAAATGGTGGGAAACGACAAGTCCGAAAATTTCCCTGACTATAGAGAACTGCATTGTCCCCAGCTGGTGAGAATCCACAAGTCCCAGCCAGGGGCGGACTGACCATTTGGAAACTCAGGCACTGCCCGAGGGCCTGGGGTCAGTAGGGGACCCCATGAGATGCCCCTGGTACCTTTTTGATAGGCTTTTCTGAGTTTGGGCAAGGAGACAGGGGCCCCATGATCCCCTATTGCCCGGGGGCCCCATGAGTTGTCAGTCCGCCCCTGGTCCCAGCACTGCCTTGGTATAGCACAGATCTCCCCATCTCACCTGTTGGACCACAGCAGCATCCTCCGCACACGTCAGCAGAATTGGGCACCGCCTTCAGAGCTGACATCAGCATTGTACATGGAGCCATGCCCGTAGCCTGGCTGGGTGGAGAGGAACTGGTTGGGCGGAGAGGGGATATGCCCATTACAAGACCCCATGTTCATAACTCTCAACTCTTTGAGATGAGAATGAGGGACACCTTTTAGCAAAAGTATGTAGGCATAGGACACACCCACTACCACGCCCCCTTAAAAGAGATTTATACAAGAAAGAATGGTTAGTTAAATCCACAAGTGCCTCTTTTTTACCACCACTATTCCTTTATACTTGCTTTTGAAATTTATGAAGGCAGCAAGTTAGTAATTGGATGAATGGTTTAGCACTGCGAAACACTTCTCAAAAGATAAAAAATTTTATTTATATACAACTATATGAATCTGACCAAAATGTGGGAGAAATGAAGAGGAATGAGGGACAGAGGAACTTTGTTCCAAATCAGGGACAATCCCTCGAAATCAGGGACAGTTGGTATACTTACACATTAGGTAGCTGGCTTAGAGACACAGGGAAACCGTAAGGGAAGGCATTTAAATACCCTTCAAGGCCTGGTGGTAGAAATAGGTGGTTTAGTGGTAGTTTTACTGCCTCTTTCCCTTTTCAACCCCTTCAGCCCTCCCTTCCAGACCAATTAATCACCTGCAAGTGATCAGCCCTGGACACAATTCCCCCTCCTCCCAGTACAAATCCCCCTGCTTAAATCCCTCCTCCCAGCACACATCTTTGCCCTGCCCCAATCCAACCTCCCAGCTGAAATCTTCTCCCCTCCCCACATCCCCCTCCTAGTACAAATCCATTTCTCCCCCCAAAATCCCCCTCCTAGCACAAATCCATTTTTATCCCCAAACCCCCCTCCAAGCACAAATCTTTGACCCCCCCCCAATCCCTCCTCCCAGCTGAAATCCTCTCCCCTCCCCCAAATTCCCCCCTCCTAGCACAAGTCTATTTCCTCCCAAAATCTCTCCCACCTAGCACAAATCCTTCTTCTCCCCAAATCCCTCCACCTAGCACAAATACTCTACCCATCAAATCTTCTCTCTGTGCAAAAATCCTCATCCCCTCCCAACTCAAATCCCCTCTCCTAGCACAAATCCCCCCCCCCCACCAAATTTTCCCTCCTAGCACAAATCCACCTGTCCCCCAAAGTCACCCCTACTAACACACACTCCCTGCTAGGACAAAACATTTTTCCCCCATCCCACCTGGAGTGCTACAATAGCATGAGGGAGTAGCTGGAGCAGGAAAGAAAGCACAGCCTGCACCTCCACCCGGCTCTCTCTTCCTCTCCAGACTTGGCTTGTCACCTCCATCGCTAAGCTGACAGGAGTAGTTATGCTGCCGTCACTACTACTGTCTACTCGTAGCAGCAGGACTGTCAAGTGGAGTCCCCCACCCCACAAGACACCACCGCTCCCGGGGAGCCACCCTACCTGCCCTCCACCTTGTTCCATCCCTGAGGCACATTGTGCCTTGTCGTCCATCCTTCATATTATGATCAAAAGTGTCCACAGTATGGTTTTCCAAAGTCAATGATGTCAGGGACATGGAGGACCTCATGGCCCCTTTGAATGACCAGGAGGAGCTTTTTTTGGGACACCTGGAGACCGTGTTTACACTGATGTCTATTTGCAGGAGACTTCACAACCCGGCTGAAGACCTCGAGACTCGTCACCACCTGGCCCCAGGGTAGTGGTAAAATCTTTGCCTTGCTTTACTGATTCCTCGCTACACTACTCTCTTTCTTTTGCTAAAGGCCATTGGTCTCGTTCTTTTGTTCCCCACTCCTTTCCCTCCCTACTTCTCCCTCCCCTGTCTTCCGCAACCCCCTTCATCCCTACATTTTTAAAAATTAGTGATAAGATTCACCATCTGCAGTTTTATGCTGCTTTCTTGTCAGTAGATCCAGCCTACACGGCGATATATTTTCTTTTTTTTAGCGGGGTTTTTTTTGGCCCTCAGGATTCTATGGGCGATCCCGGTATTTTCATTTACTCTTACCTGCCATATAGGGTTGCATCTCACCATTTGCATCTGTATGTATGTGCCAGAGGCACCATTTGCTGATTATGATAGTAATATCTAGGTCTTGATGTCTGATAACTGACCTGAAGTCTATCTCACTCTTATATATTAATTACTGATCAGAAGACCTTGCTTTCTAGCCATTAACTAACTGTTGTTTTGGTTGACTGTATACCATATGTTGCTTTATTTTTGCATATATTGTACTATGCAACCTTTGGATAAATAAAAGAATTTCAAAAAAGTGTCCACAGTACTATCCACATCTGTTAGTCTAGTTGGGCATGCCAGACACTTATTCTAGTCACTAGACAGGACAATTATAATAACTGGGCTATACGGCCACTGATTCCTCCTTCTATTCTCCTTCAAGGCATTATCCCCACAGGTTTATGGCACGTAAAATCAACACTCGTGGCACAGAGGCTGTGAAGACAGCTTTGGTGTTTTGAGGGTACCCTTCTTCACCAGCTCCTGACATTGGGTCCACTTGAGTCTTCACATCCTCTGTGCCATGAGTCTTGATTTTACGTGCCATATACTACTTATGTTTGTGAGTATGTTTAGTGAGTATATGGTACGTAAAATCAACACTCGTGGCACTGAGGATGTGAAGACACAAGTGGACACAATGCCAGGAAAAGCGCTGTCCACGATCCAAGACAGCTTATGCCTGTTGAGAGTACCTCTCTTCATCAGCTCCTGACCCAATACCAGGAAAAGCGCCGTCCATGATCCAAGACAGCTTTGGTATTTTGAGGGTACCCTTCTTCACCAGCTCCTGACGTTGGGTCCACTTGGGTCTTCGCATTCTCTGTGCCATGAGTCTTGATTTTACATGCCATATACTACTTATGTTTGTGAGTATGTTTAATGAGTATATGGCACGTAAAATCAACACTCGTGGCACTGAGGATGTGAAGACCCAAGTGGACCCAATGCCAGGAAAAGCATGGTCCAGGATCCAAGACAGCTTAGGCGTTTTGAGGGTAACCCTCTTCACCAGCTCCTGACGTTGGGTCCACTTGGGTCTTCACATCCTCTGTGCCACGAGTGGTGATTTTACATGCCATATACTACTTATGTTTGTGAGTATGTTTTTAGCTTTTTATATAACCAATAAACCTGCGGGGTTAATGCACTAGGCTGGTGTGCCCTTTGTCTTTTGTATGATCTTTTGCAGTATTGCTGGATTCCCCCGGTTGTAGGAGTGCAGGTCGTAAGATGTGGGTTCCGTCTATCCTGATCTATCGCACCCATGCGCAGGAGTCATTGTTTTATTTTGCTACTATGTTAAAATTATATTATTATTTGGTTGCATTTCTCTTTTTATACTTTCTTTTTTGTTTTTTTTTTATGGGGGTTTTTTGGCCCTCAGGATCCTATGGGCGATCCCGGTATTTTCATTGTTCCAGCGCTCTGCAGATTTTAGTTCTTTATTTCACCGGTGAGCGGAGACCATCTGTTTAGTTCTCACTCCATAAACCGGTCCACTAACATAATAGCAATTTATCTACTTAGCTTCAATCTCTTTTAAACTATACTTGAATGCCAAAGAGATAATCCATTTACAGCAAGTAGGCCACTGCAGGACAGAAGCGAGGCAGATCCACTTGATACAATTACAGTATACCAAAGCATTTCAGTGTGATTTTTAGGGATGCATGCAATTACGTACCATCATTTTATACAAACTGGAAGTAAGACGTTTGCTATCACAGGTTTGCAATTATTTTTACAGAAGCATAAGGAATGAAGTCGATGAAATCATCATCTTTGGCCATCAAAGAAATGAGATTGTAGCAGAAAACATTTACTATTTTCCTGCAAACATATTCGTATTCGGAATTCCAATTTAACTTAGAGCATTACATCACCAGCTAGATGCATATTAACCATTTGCCTACCGGGCACTTTCACCCCCTTCCTGCCCAGGCCAATTTTCAGCTTTCAGCGCTGTCACACTTTTAATGACAACACTGTACCCATGTGAAATTTTTATAATTTTTTTGAGACAGATAGATCTTTCCTTTGGTGGTATTTAACCTCCCTAGTGGTCTGTTATGTCAGTATTTCTGTGCTCAAAGCGGTACATTTTTTTGCATGGAAAAATGTATTTTATTTATTGTAGGCTGTAATTTTTTGGAATAACTCACTGAAATCTGTCCGAACAAGAGTCTAGTAAACATCCCGGATATGTTAAAATTTAAAACACAAAATCATAAATTATAATTTAATAAATAATCATAAAAAATAATAATAATAAATTTAATTCAATAATATAATCAAACCAAAAACACTGAAATGTGAAATATAGCGCCACGTTCGCACATCGCTGAGCAAAGTCGCAGAATTGTTTTCAGTGTCTGATGAGGAATTTCCCCCACGAATCATTATCACTCAATTCTGCAAGTGGTTCTGATTTACTATCGCTGTTCTCTAGCTGATCTAAAACCGCTTTTGACCTAAAAGGACACTTTTTGGACGCCATGGACTTTTCTAAGTTTCCAGGCAGAAAGAACAATCAAAATGCAGACAGGGGACAGGACAAAGCACTCGGGACAAAATGTATGTGAAATGGGTTGAAACAGCAATGTTTTACTATGTAAAATCGTTTTGCAAAAAATGACATTTTTTCAAATTTTCAAATTTCCCGCCGCCGGCGGCGGCGCCCGTACGTCCCGACGTCACAGGGGCCGGAACACAGGAGGCGGATGCCGGCATCGGCCGGAGGGGATGGCCGGGGACGCTGCAGGGGACGCATCGCGGGAGTGAAGGACAAGGTAAGTGCTGCAGGGACTCCCTATACAGCGCTGCATGGTAAGCCCGAGTGTAGCTCGGGGTTACCGCTTTTGGTACTGATATTTTACCCCGAGCTACACTCGGGAATACCGCCAGGGAGGTTAAGGAGAAAAAATTATATTATTATCATTTCTCAGTTTCCAGGCAGAAAGAACAGTAAAAATGCAGGCAGGGCGCCGGACAAAGCACTCGGGACAAAATGTATGTGAAATGGTTTGATACAGGAATGTTATACTATGTGATTTTAGTGTATTTAGAGAATGTCACTTTTTGACATTTTTAAATTTCCCGCCAGTTCTGTCCCCCGTACGTCCCGACGTTGTAGGGAACAGAACCTGGAAGACAGATGCCGGCATCAGCCCGGAGGACATTGCCGGGGACACTGCAGGGGGGACATCGCGGGAGCGCAGGACAAGGTAAGTGATCGAGGGATCGTGGAGCAACGCTGCAGTATATTCCTGAGTGTAGCTCGGGGTTACCGCTTGTGGTGCTGAAACTTTACCCCGAGCTACACTCGGGAATACCGCCAGGGGGGTTTATCACCTCGGGGTTTTTTATTTGTTGATAAACAAACCAAAAACAACTGAAAATTTTGAAAATATAAAGTTTTTTTTCTTAGTTTCTGTTATAAAATTAATAATTTTTCTCTTTTACTGATGTGCGCTAATGAGGCTGCAGTGATGGGTACTGATAGGCGGCACTGATGGGCGGCACTGGGCACTGATGAGGAGGCACTGGTAGGTGGCACTGATGGGCATTGACAGGTATCATTGGTGGGCATTCACAGACATCACTGATGGGCACTGAAAGGCAGTATTCATATATGGCACTGATAGGCGGCACTGACTGGCATTTAGGGGTTAAGACTAAACCCCTAACCTACAATACACCTCCCCCAAGTACATGAAGATCTATAATACATCTCCCGCACTACTTAACCGTTTGGTGGGGGAGGTGTATTATGGATCGGTACCTCCTGGGCATGCTTCCTCAACACCTTCTTCTGCTTGTACTGGGTGATGAGCTGCTCATTGTCCTCTCTCCGTAGCTCCAGCTGGTGTCTCTCTGTACAGGCTGCCTCCAGGCTAGGGGTGGACTGACAACTCATGGGGCCCCTGGGCAATAGGGGATCATGGGGCCCTGTGTCCTTGCCCAAACTCAAAAAAGCCTATGAAAAAGATACCAGGGGCATCTCATGGAGCCCCCTACTGACCCCAGGCCCTCGGGCAGTGCCCAAGTTTCCAAATGGTCAGTCCGCCCCTGCTCCAGGCTCTGCAGCACAGCCACCACCAGTGGCATCAACTCCTTCCCCTCATAGCAGCCAATCAGCCACTCCATCTCCTGGTAGATGGAGGCCGCCAGAGTGGAGACTCGCTCTGACCTCCTCCTCCTGGGACACCAATCTGTCCTCCAGCTCCATCACAGACATTGACTGAGACCACCACTCTAGTGCCCATTGCCGCCACCAGCACACCCAATCACTTGCCATCCGCCCCTCGTTCGCCACCACGACTAACAGCATATTAAAAGAACTAACCTGTAGAAGAAGAAGCCAGCCATCTCCGCACCATCCAGCAGCTTGCAGCCTCCTCACCAAGTCCCCGTCCCTGCTGTCCTAGGCAGATGCCTTGTATGCCACGTGGTAAATATGCCGCTGCTGCTACCTCTCTCTGCCAATCCCTTCACTTGCTGCCACTCACCCAGCAAATTAAATTCTAAATATTGACAACAGTTTACAAAGCCATCCACAACATGGCTCCCAGCTACATCACTAATCTGATCGTTCTCTTAGTTCCTCACAAGACCTCCTGCTCTCTCTCCCTTGTCTCGTCCTCCCATGTTCCCAGTGTTGGGACAAGGTCAACCAGCGCCCAAGGTATATAAAGAAAACTGCACCCTCCCCTTCATTATGTGTGAGCTTGGGGGACGCTATCCCCAGTAATTATCTGCTTGTCAAAATGCCTTGGATCAGAATGAGCTCACTGGCACCACGTCAATACAGTAAACCCCTGTGCCCAGGGCATCCGTCACTCTTGCCCACCAGTTGTCCCTACATGTTCCCATCCAGGACTTCTGCAAAGCCTCTCCCTTCCTCTGGAACTCCCTATCACAATCTGTCCAACTACTTTATCTCCTTCTCTGTCAACTTTTAGGTGATCCCCGAGAACCCTTCAATTTAGAGACTCCTATCCGTCTTCCCCCTAACAACTGTACTTTTATTTTCTCCATTAGCTCATCCCCCCACAGTTACTAACGTTTGTATCACTTGACCCTCCCTTTAGATTGTAAGCTCTATGGAGCAGGACCCTCTGATTCCTCCTGTATTACATTGTATTGTAACTGTACTGTCTGTCCTTATGTTTTAGTGTTTCACAATTTGTTGCTGCCATAAAACCCTGAATAATACAGCAACAATAATCATTTTAATATAGAAAAAAATGCTATATTATTGTACAGTATGTTAGCATCTCCTGATTTTTAATGGTATATAAATAAAAAATTTCTGTATATTCTAAATATTGTTGTCTCCTTTGGTAGGAATGTATTTAGAATCTGCCGCCCCTGGCCCCCGCTTCCACCCACCAGTCCCCCCACCTGCGACCTACCCGCACACCACGGCCCCCGCGTCTCCCCCTCTCCCCTTCCCCCCCTGGAGAGAGACTCACCATCACAGATTCTGTTCTTGGAGTTTCACGCCTGCTCCCAGGAGAACCAGCGGCCGTTCTTCTAGGGGTGGTACTCCCTTCACTCCACTCTGCTGCCCAGGAGAACCAGCGACTGTTCTTCCGGGGGATGGCGCTCCCTTCACTCTACTCTGCTGCCCAGGAGAACCAGCGACCATTCTTCTGGGGGATGGCGCACCCTTCACTCCACTCTGCTGCCCTGGAGAACCAGCTGACGTTCTTATGGGGGGGAGGCAGCACTCCCTTCATTCCACTCTGCTGCTCAGCCCCAGTGATAAGGAGAACCAGCTGCCTTTCTTCCGGAGGGCGGCAGAAAAATGCCGTCCAAGGCAAATGCCGCCCAAGGCAAATGCCTTGTTTGCCTTGCGACAAATAAGCCCCGGTCCTTTGGTACCTCTACTTATTTTTTTGGTTGTCTGGTAACAATTAAAGATGTACTGTGTTGGCCCCTTTTTTTAAAGTATATTTCAAAATAGTTAGCAGGGTATTAGGAAGATTTGGAGGTGAGTAGACATGTCTTAACAAACTTCCGAAAATACTATAGGCAAAACCTTTTTTATCCATTTTGGATAGAGTAAGGAAGGGTTATAACCCCTGTCAGATTTTTTTTGCCATCTGTGTCCCATTGTGGAGATTTCCCTTCACTTCCTTCCTGTCCCATAGCCAAAAAGGAAGTGAGAGGAAATCCCTGGAAACTGTGGGAATTCCTTAGGGACACCAGGTCACCAGAACTAGTGTCCCCATTGGAAGATTCCCTGTAAGGGATTTCTGACAAGACGAATTGCGAATAGAAGTGCGCATGTGCATAGGAACGTCCGGAGAAGAATTGTCGGTTGTGCGCATGCGCACAGAAATGCACGATCGTGCACATGCACGTGCACACGCACGGCGCAGATTGGCGTCAGGCGGGCTATTTAAAGAGTGTCTCTGCCCATGTTAGGTGCTGACTGGTCTTCAGCTCCCCCGTGTCCTGTTTGTTCCTTTGTTGCTGACCCGGCTTGTTCCTCACCTGACTCTGATTGCTCTCCTGATTGATACTGGTTCCTGACTTTGGCTCTGCTCCTGACCTTGGCTTTCCTTCTGATTCTGTACCGTGCTGCCCAACTGTTGATGACCCTGGTTATTCCTATGACACTGCTCCTGTCTCTTACCCTCACTACCTGCCTTGCTCTTGTGCACGCCTGGCAATCTACAAGACCTGCTCTGCTTGGTACTACTGTGCCTGAATCAGAAGATCATCAGTCTTCCAAGGTCATCATCTGCAAGAGCTGCAAACAACAACTACTGGCGCTCTTGTTCCCCTGGGTCTTAGACTCCGTCTGTTCCAACTCCAGTGGGGTCAGGGCTAGTGACACAAGTTAGGCCGACCTCGTCATTTCAGTCTCCCATCAGGTACATGACATTTCCCCTCTTTCACGTTTGTGGAGATGAACCAAAAGTAGAAATTACATACCCTAGGAAGATGAAATATGTGAGTGTGTGACACGTTACCCAAGAAGCGTGACACCTTACCCATGTTTGGAGGAGAACATGAGAGAAGAAAGAGTGACTCTTAACTCATGAATAAGAAAGCAATGAATAAGGCAGCTTTTTCAACCTTTAAACATGGAGGAATCCCTACTTAAAATTGCTATATCAATGGCTTATGGTACATTAGCATGGTGTCACGGGGAAGAATGCTCTTCATTGCTTCCTGAAGCTTCCTGAGGAACCCATGGGTTGCACAAATCCTTGGTTCAGAAAGGCTGGACTAAGTCATGAGGGACTAATAGAGTTTTGACAGGGGGGAAGAGTAAGTTGTGGAAGAGAGAAGGATGAAGAGTTATATTGTGAAATGTACACTGTAATCCTGAACCCTCTTATCATTCAACCCATGTTTCCTTCAGGCTCTGCCAATCCAGAAGCAATTTAATGGTGAAAACAGCACGATCTGACAGTAATTAAAAGCCCTGAACAGTAAGGTTATTAAATGTACTTTGAATCCCAGAAAGAGCAACTCAACATTCTTCTTAGAGAAATCTTTATATATTTGCAACCACCACAAGCAATTTAAATATAAGAAACGCTCACAACCAGTTTAAACTTTGAACAAGGCTTCAATCTGAAAGCACATTTACCAAGGATGACCACTCTTGTCTAAACCAACCTGTTTATGAACCTTATGCAAGTCACTTTTGACATATGCAGCAATATTGAAAATGGATTCCCAACATTTCATATCTAGTGAAGACTTGAGTTCTATCGGGAACAACAGCTAAGAGTTCGGCAAATGTAAAAGTCAATTATGAATTCTTAAAGTTTTTAAATAACAGAATCTCTGGGATAATAACTGTTTCCGAGGTTGTCCCTCTCCAGGAAATGATGGTCTTACATGATGGGCGTGTCCAAAAGTAACCATGTTTTGGACCAAAGCAGATCACGTAATATATACAATGTCTGGCCAAGTAGTTGCATGTAAGAACCATGTATTTAATTAACAACATATCTTTTCAGCAACCTAGGAGGTTATAGGAAAAAACTTAGAAATCCTCTTCATTACCTTACATGGAGTTGAAGCAAAGTCAATCACTCTATGGTGCAATACAAATGATTCAGTAGATACATTTTGAAAGACTTAAACTTCTGAAATAGAAAACTATCAACCTGTAAACTTTGACCTAACAGCACTGATCATAAAATAGTTACATTTAGAAGTTGACCCATCGATTAGAGGCACTAAAACTCTCCTTGATCCCTTTCGCAATACCTACCCAACTTCCCTCCCTTCTCTCCCTTTCTCATTCTTTTCTCTTTCTCTTCCATTCATTTCCCACCTGACCCCTACTATGAAGCTACCTCTCATGACCACACCTATAATATACTTTGATCAAATGGCTTAGGACCACTCCCCTTTTTCTAATTTTCTTTTTTATAGTTGTTGCATTAAATTTACCAAATAACATTGCTACAGTGGTCTCTTAAAGTGTTACTAAACCCAGGACCCCACATTCACTATATCTGCTCTCCCCAGACCCTGCATTCACTATATTCGCTCTCCCCGGACCCTGCATTCTCTATATCCGCTCTCCCCGGACCCCGCATTCACTATATCCACTCTCCCCGGACCCTGCATTCACTATATCTGGTCTCCACGGACCCTGCATTCACTATATCTGGTCTCCCCAGACCCTGCACTCACTATATCTGGTCTCCCCGGACCCTGCACTCACTATATCTGCTCTCCCCGGACCCTGCATTCACTATATCTGGTCTCCCCGGACCCTGCATTCACTATATCCGCTCTCCCCGGACCCTGCATTCACTATATCCGCTCTCCCAGGACTCTGCATTCACTATATCCGCTCTCCCCGGACCCTGCATCCACTATATCCGCTCTCCCCGGACCCCACATTTACTATATCCGGTCTCCCCGGACCCTGCATTCACTATATCTGGTCTCCCCGGACCCTGCATTCACTATATCTGGTCTTCCTGGACCCTGCATTCACTATATCCGCTCTCCCCGGACCCCACATTTACTATATCCGGTCTCCCCGGACCCTGCATTCACTATATCTGGTCTCCCCGGACCCTGCATTCACTATATCTGGTCTCCCTGGACCCTGCATTCACTATATCCGCTCTCCCCGGACCCTGCATTCACTATATCTGGTCTCCCTGGACCCTGCATTCACTATATCCGCTCTCCCCAGACCCTGCATTCACTATATCCGCTCTCCCCGGACCCTGCATTCACTATATCCGCTCTCCCCGGACCCTGCATTCACTATATCTGGTCTCCCCAGACCCTGCATTCACTATATCCGGTCTCCCCAGACCCTGCATTCACTATATCCGGTCTCCCCGGACCCTGCATTCACTATATCTGGTCTCCCCGGACCCTGCATTCACTATATCCGGTCTCCCCGGACTCCACATTTACTATATCCGGTCTCCCCGGACCCTGCATTCACTATATCCGCTCTCCCCGGACCCTGCATTCACTATATCCGCTCTCCCCGGACCCTGCATTCACTATATCTGGTCTCCCCAGACCCTGCATTCACTATATCCGCTCTCCCCAGACCCTGCATTCACTATATCCGCTCTCCCCGGACCCTGCATTCACTATATCCGCTCTCCCCGGACCCTGCATTCACTATATCTGGTCTCCCCAGACCCTGCATTCACTATATCCGGTCTCCCCAGACCCTGCATTCACTATATCCGGTCTCCCCGGACCCTGCATTCACTATATCTGGTCTCCCCGGACCCTGCATTCACTATATCCGGTCTCCCCGGACTCCACATTTACTATATCCGGTCTCCCCGGACCCTGCATTCACTATATCCGGTCTCCCCAGACCCTGCATTCACTATATCCGGTCTCCCCGGACCCTGCATTCACTATATCCGGTCTCCCCGGACCCCACATTTACTATATCCGGTCTCCCCGGACCCTGCATTCACTATATCTGGTCTCCCCGGACCCTGCATTCACTATATCTGGTCTCCCCGGACCCTGCATTCACTATATCTGGTCTCCCTGGACCCTGCATTCACTATATCCGCTCTCCCCGGACCCTGCATTCACTATATCTGGTCTCCCTGGACCCTGCATTCACTATATCCGCTCTCCCCGGACCCTGCATTCACTATATCCGCTCTCCCCGGACCCTGCATTCACTATATCTGGTCTCCCTGGACCCTGCATTCACTATATCCGCTCTCCCCAGACCCTGCATTCACTATATCCGCTCTCCCCGGACCCTGCATTCACAATATCCACTCTCCCCGGACCCTGCATTCACTATATCCGGTCCCCCTGGACCCTGCATTCACTATATCCGGTCTCTCACAGTACACAGAACATGGAAATGCAATTATTACAGTAAAAATAAACTGCTAAATCCCTTTTCTCATCAGCAGTATATAGCAGTCTTGTGACTTCTATCAGTGTCCAGCAGAGCACTGGTTACAGCTTGTAGGAGGAATTTTCTTTCTGCTCTAGCAGGATGCAGAACCCCTGACATCTGTCTGGACAGTGCTGATTTGCCCTGTGCTGATCACATGCACTCTCCCAAGAAACGAAAAAAAAAAACCTCTTTAGCAATACACACTAAACTGAGCATGTGCAGAGTGGCTCCACACAATATCTCTTATCAGGAGATAAGAGGGGAACACTGGAAGAAGGAGAGGATTAGAGAAGACAGATCCTGTCTTCTCTGATCCTCTCCTTCTTCCAGTGTTCCCCTCTTACAGCCCTTTTACATAATTCAGAGGATAAACCCCTTAGGTTCCACAGTGAGTATATCAAGCTTTACTGCATATACAGACTGATTTTACTGTTGTGGGTTTAGCAACACTAAGGCACGGGTATCAAACTGGTGGCCTTCCAACTGTTGCCAAACTACAAGTCCCATGAGGCATTGCAAGATTGACAGTTACAAGCATGACTCCCAAAGGTAGAGGCATGATGGGACTTGTAGTTTCTGAACAGCTGGAGGGCTGCCAGTTTGACACCCCCTGCTCTTAGGCCTCATGCACACAGGACATTAAAAAAAACTCTTCTAGAAGCTGTCCTCCTGGCAGCAGCGTCTTTGCAGGACAAACGCCTGCAAACAGGCAAGCCGATAGACTGACAGGCCAGAGGGAGACCTGCATGGCACCAGCAATCTGCTGATCTCTGATGCCAGAAGCAAAACAAAAACAAATGCATTTAATATTTTTGGTTAAAAGGTGAACTTATCCTTTAAGGAAAAAAAATTAGATCATTTTTAATTAAACAATTTTGTG
This sequence comes from Staurois parvus, assembly GCF_062004578.1. NCBI lineage: Eukaryota > Metazoa > Chordata > Amphibia > Anura > Ranidae > Staurois > Staurois parvus. Next base: position 103,526 of record NW_028318561.1, on the reverse strand, counting down.
GCCCAACAATGAACATCTGTGGCCATAATCCTTTAATTTCATTACTTAATAATAAGATTTGGAGGGACATGATGGCCTGGCTGTTATCTATAGGATCTCACCAGACACTATGAGCACAAAGGTTATGGTGAGAAGCGATTAAAGCAATAAAAAAGCCCCTAAATCACAGCATGGCACAGTAAGGTCTTCTTAAAACAGAAGGTATTCATTCTATCACATATTTCCAAGTATAAGAGGATTATTCCTCATTTCAGGACAGTAGGGAGGGATTTGTGATTGCTTTAATCCCTGTTCAACTTTAACTTGTATGGTAATACTATCTTGTTGACTGCCAAGCTATTTAACCACTTGCCTACCGGGCACTTATACCCCCTTCCTTACCAGGCCAATTTTCAGCTTTCAGCGCTGCCGCACTTTGATTGACAATTGCGCGGTCATGCAACATTGTACCCATATGAAATTTTGATCATTTTTTTCTCACAAATAGAGCTTTCTTTTGGTGGTATTTAATCGCCACTGCGCGCTTTACTTTTTGCGCTATAAATTAAAAAATGTGCAAAAAATTTGAAAAAAAAAAAAAGTTTATTTGTTTCTTTTATAAAATTTTTCAAACAGGTATTTTTTCTCCTTCACTGATTTGCGTTGATGAGGCGGCACTGATGGGCACTGATAGGCGGCACTGATGGGCACTGATAGGCAGCACTAAAGGGCACTGATAGGCAGTACTAATGAGGTGGCACGGATAGGCGGCACTGATAGACAGCACTAATTAGGGGTCACGGATAGGCGGCACTGATATGCAGCACTGATAGGCGGCACTGATAGGTGACACTGATGATGGGTACTGATAGACGGCACTGACTGGCATCACTTCTGGGCACTGACTGGCGGCACTGACTGGCACAACCCCTGGGCACTGACTGGTGGCACTGACTGGCAGCACTGCTGGGCTGCACTGGTGGGTGGCACTGGTGGGCAGCACTGGTGGGTGGGCACAGGTGGGTGGCACTGGTGGGCACAGGTGGGTGGCACTGGTGGGCACAGGTGGGTGGGCACAGGTGGGTGGCACTGCTGGGCACATGTAGGTGGCACTTCTGGGCACAGGTAGGTGGCACTGCAGAGTGGCACAGGTGGGTGCACTGCTGGGCACAGGTGGGGGCACTGCTGGGCACAGGTGTGGGCACTGCTGGGAACGGGTGGGCGGGGCTAGTGGGCGCACTGCTGGGCGGAACTTGCGGGTGTCACTGCTGGGCACCGATCATCAGGGCACTGATCATCAGTGCCCTGATGATCGGTGCCGATCCCCGCTCTGACAACTGCCGGTTCTCGGCAGTACTTTCCTCACGATCTGACAGCGTGAGGAAAGTGCAGCCGAGAACCGGCACTTGCATTTCCCTGTGATCAGCGTGTCATTGGACACCGCTGATCACGTGGTAAAAGGCCGGTGGGATCGGCCTTTCACCACATCACGTGATCAGCTGTGTCCGTAGGAGCGCAGGAGAGCGCGTTCTGGGAGGACGTCATATGACGTCCACTCAGAACTGGCCGGCCGCGGTGAAGCCGTCATTCGGCTATGCGCGGTTGGCAAGAGGTTAATAGAGGCTATACAGTGGGGAAAATAATTATGTGATCCCCGGCAGATTGTGTACGTTTGCCCAGTTACAAAGAAATGGAGGGTCTATGATTTTTATCATAGGTGTATTTTAATTGATAGAGACAGAATATCAACCAAAAATCCAGAAAAAAAAACATGATACAAATGTTATAAATTGAGTTGCAGTTCAGTGAGTAAAATAATTATTTGATCCCCTACCAACCAACAATGATTCTGGCTCCCACAGACTGGCTATGTGCTCATGTGGTACACAGATTGGTCCTGTCCAGGGGTGGACTGACCATTTGGAAACTCGGGCACTGCCCAAGGGCCCGGGGTCAGTAGGGGGCCCCATGAGATGCCCCTGGTTCCTTTTTCATAGGCTTTTTTGAGTTTGGGCAAGGACACAGGAGCCCCATGATCCCCTATTGCCCGGGGGCCCCATGAGTTGTCAGTCCGCCCCTGGTCCTGTCAATTTAAGAAGGTGCTCCTAACAACAAATCATTATCTGTATAAAAGACATCTGACCACAGAATCTGTTTCTTGGGCACCATCATGGGCAAGACTAAAGAGCTGTCAAAAGACGTCAGGGACAAGATTTTAGACCTGCAAAAGGCTGGAATGGGCTACAAACCATCAGCAAGAAGCTTGGTGAGAAGGAGACAACTGTTGGAGTGATTATCCACAAATGGAAGAAATACAAAATAACCATCAAACGCCCTCGGTCTGGAGCTCCATGCAAGATTTCACCTCATGGGGTAAGGATGATCATGAGAAAAGTGAGGGATCAGCCCAGAGCTACACGGGAGGAGCTTGTGAATGATCTCAAGGCAGTTCGGACCACAGTCACCAAACAAGCCAATGGTAACAGAATACGCCATGGATTGAAATCCTGCAGCGCTCGCAAGCTACCCCTCCCCAAGAAGGCACATGTACAGTCCTGTCTGAAGTTTGCCAATGAATATCTAAATGATTCAGAGAAGGATTGGGAGAAAGTGCTGTGGTCAGATGAGACCAAAATTGAGCTCTTTGGCATTACCTCGACTCGCCGTGTTGAAATCTTGGATGAGAACCTTGTTCCCTCAACCGCAACACTGAAGATGGGTCGTGGATGGGTCTTCCAGTATGACAGTGACTCAAAACATAACACCAAGGCAACAAAGGAGTGGCTCAAGAAGAAGCACATTAAGGTCATGGAGTGGCCTAGCCAGTCTCCAGACCTTAATCCTATAGACCAGTGGTTCTCAACCTTTCTAATGCCGCGACCCCTTAATACAGTTCCTCATGTTGTGGTGACCCCCAACCATAAAATTATTTTCGTTGCTACTTCATAACTGTAATTTTGCAGTGGGAGGAGTAGTGCCACGTCATTGGTGTCAGTGGGAGGAATAGTGTCCCATCACTGATGTCAATGGGAGGAATAGTGCCCCATCATTGGTATCAGTGGTAGGAATAGTGCCTCATATCATTGGTGTCAGTGGTAGGAATAGTGCCCCATCATTGGTATCAGTGGGAGGAATAGTGCCCCATCATTGGTGTCAGTGGTAGGAATAGTGCCCCATCATTGGTATCAGTGGGAGGAATAGTGCCCCATCATTGGTGTCAGTGGTAGGAATAGTGCCCCATCATTGGTGTCAGTGGGAGGAATAGTGCCCCATCATAGGTGTCAGTGGGGGGAATAGTGCCCCATCATAGGTGTCAGTGGGGGGAATAGTGCCCATCATTGGTGTCAGTGGGAGGAATAGTGCCCCGTCATTGGTGTCAGTGGGAGGAATAGTGCCCCGTCATTGGTGTCAGTGGGAGGAATAGTGCCCCATCATTGGTGTCAGTGGGAGGAATAGTGCCCCGTCATTGGTGTCAGTGGGAGGAATAGTGCCACGTCATTGGTGTCAGTGGTAGGAATAGTGCCCCATCATTGGTATCAGTGGGAGGAATAGTGCCCCATCATTGGTGTCAGTGGTAGGAATAGTGCCCCATCATTGGTGTCAGTGGGAGGAATAGTGCCCCATCATAGGTGTCAGTGGGGGGAATAGTGCCCCATCATAGGTGTCAGTGGGGGGAATAGTGCCCATCATTGGTGTCAGTGGGAGGAATAGTGCCCCGTCATTGGTGTCAGTGGGAGGAATAGTGCCCCGTCATTGGTGTCAGTGGGAGGAATAGTGCCCCGTCATTGGTGTCAGTGGGAGGAATAGTGCCCCGTCATTGGTGTCAGTGGGAGGAATAGTGCCACGTCATTGGTGTCAGTGGGGGGAATAGTGCCCCATCATTGGTGTCAGTGGGGGGAATAGTGCCCCATCATAGGTGTAAGTGGGGGGAATAGTGCCCCATCATAGGTGTCAGTGGAAGGAATAGTGCCCCATCATTGGTGTCAGTGGGAGGAATAGTGCCCCATCATTGGTGTCAGTGGGAGGAATAGTGCCCCATCATTGGTGTCAGTGGGAGGAATAGTGCCCCATCATTGGTGTCAGTGGGAGGAATAGTGCCCCATCATTGGTGTCAGTGGGAGGAATAGTGCCCCATCATTGGTGTCAGTGGGAGGAATAGTGCCCCATCATTGGTGTCAGTGGGGGGAATAGTGCCCCATCACTGGTGTCAGTGGGAGGAAAAGTGTCCCATCACTGATGTCAGTGGGAGGAAAACTGTCCCATCACTGGTGTCAGTGGGAGGAAAAGCGCCCCAACATTGGTATCAGTGGGAGGAATAGCGCCCCATCATTGGTATCAGTGGGAGGAATAGCGCCCCATCATTGGTGTCAGTGGGAGGAATAGCGCCTCATCATTGGTGTCAGTGGGAGGAATAGCGCCCCATCACTGGTGTCAGTGGGAGGAATAGTGCCCCATCGTTGGTGTCAGGGGGAGGAATAGTGCCCCATCGTTGGTGTCAGTGGGGGGAGGAATAGTGCCCCATCGTTGGTGTCAGTGGGGGGAGGAATAGTGCCCCATCGTTGGTGTCAGTGGGGGGAGGAATAGTGCCCCATCGTTGGTGTCAGTGGGGGGAGGAATAGTGCCCCATCGTTGGTGTCAGTGGGGGGAGGAATAGTGCCCCATCGTAGGTGTCAGTGGGGGGAGGAATAGTGCCCCATCGTTGGTGTCAGTGGGGGGAGGAATCGTGCCTCATTGTTGGTGTCAGTGGGGGGAGGAATCGTGCCTCATCGTTGGTGTCAGTGGGAGGAATAGTGCCCCATCATTGGTAGTAGTGAATCCAATGATGGGGCACTATTCCTCCCACTGACACCAATGATACTTACCTTGCTGACCCCTGCTCCAGCCTGGGCTCGCTCGCTCCCTCCCTCCCTCTCCCATGGTACAGACACTTACCTGTCAGCTGTCTTCCTTCTCCGGCCGCTCTCCTCCTCTTCACCCGCTCGATCTTCGCGGTGCCGCTCGGCTCCTCCTCTCCAAGCTCCACCTCCTCGCCGGTGATTGGCCGCCTGTGTGCCTCTCCTAAACTACAGTTCCGGCGGCCAATCACCGGCGAGGATTGATCCCGAGGGTGTGTCCAGATGACAGGGGCGGCATGTCATCCCGCCCACACCTGGAGACGGATAGAGCAGCGGTGTCTCGGTTCCTAACACCATCGGAAATATGTGTTTTCCGATGGTCTTAGGCGACCCCTGTGAAAGCGTCGTTCGACCCCCAAAGGGGTCGCGACCCCCAGGTTGAGAACCGCTGCTATAGACAATTTATGGATATGGAGGGAGCTGAAACTTCAAATTGCCAAGTGACAGCCAAGAAAGCTTAAGGATTTGGCAAAGATCTGTAAAGAAGAGTGGGCCAAAATCCCTCCTGAGATGTGTGCAAACCTGGTAACCAATTACTAGAAACATCTTCCCTCTGTGCTTGCCAGCAAGGGTTTCTCAACAAAGTACTAAGTCATGTTACCTGCCTTGATCTCAAGGCAGTTGGGACCACAGTCACCAAACAAACCATTGGTCACACAATACGCCGCCATGGATTGAAATCCTGCAGCACTCGCAAGCTCCCCCTCCCCAAGAAGGCACATGTACAGGCCTGTCTGAAGTCTGCCAGTGAACATCTAAATGATTCAGAGAAGGATTGGGAGAAAGTGCTGTGGTCAGATGAGGCCAAAATTGAGCTCTTTGGCATTAACTCAACTCGCCATGTTTGGAGGAAGAAAAATGCTGACTATGACCCCAAGAACACCATCCCTACAGTCAAGCACGGAGGTGAAAACATTATGCTTTGGGGCGGTTTCTCTACTAAAGGTACTGACTTTGCTGCATTGAGGGTCTAATGGACGAGCCATGTATTGTAAGATCTTGACTGAGAACCTTCTTCCCTCCGAACACTGAAGATGGGTCTTCCAGTATGACAATGATCCAAAATATACCACCAAGGCAACAAAGGAGTGGCTCAAGAAGAAGCACATTAAGGTCATGGAGTGGCCTAGCCAGTCTTCAGACCTTAATCCTATAGAAAATTTATGGAAGGAGCTGAAACTTCAAGTTGCCAAGCTACAGCCAAGAAACCTTAAGTATTTGGAGAAGATCTGTAAAGAAGAGAGGCCCAAAATCCCTCCTGAGATGTGTGCAATCCTGGGAAGCAACTACAAGAAACGTCTTACCTCTGTGCTGGCCAACTAGGGATTCTCCACCAATTACCAAGTCATGTTTTGCTTGGGGATCAAATACTTATTTTACTCACTGAACTGCAACTCAATTTATAACATTTGTATCATGAGTTCTTTCTGGATTTTTGGCCGATATTCTGTCTCTATCATTTAAAATACACCTATGATAAACATTATAGACCCTTCATTTCTTTGTAAGTGGGCAAACCTACAAAATCTGCAATGGATCCAATTATTAATTATTTTCCCCACTGTAGAAACTAGAACGTGATGAGAATTTACTCAATGGAAACAGACAGGTTACAGGAACAAAAACAAAAAGGCATTAATAACCTTCCTACCGGCAGCTTGTGTTTTTCACCTGCATAAGGATGTGACCTGTATTGATTGAGTAGTTTCATGGTGTCATTTGTTGCCCTGTACACACAGCCTGTAGTAGAGTAAATCTTCACATTCTGGTATCAGAAGTTTCTGTTTGGGTTCAAACATGATGCATGCAGCATGGCACTGGCTAATGCATGACTTCTGTCTGTAGTGTGAGAACTGACACTTCCTGTGAAGAAACAACATTTTCCATGATCCCTGGGCCTGACTCAGACACAACCAGAGGAATGAACCACTTTAAGTGGTTGTAAAGGCTGGAGGTTTTTTACCTTCATGCATACCTTCTGTCAGGAATGGACTCGCCAATGGTGGTGGGAGTCATCTGCCGTGTGGGCTGCAGTACCAGGGCTGGCCAGTGGGTGCTCTCAGCAACCAGAAGCTCACTCCTGCAGTCAGCCATCACCTGAGGCTGATTGCAGGAGGTGTATTTAAGGAATGGCCAGACCTGCAGTCAGTGCCTTGGTGTATGTTTCCCATGAGCCCCTGTACCTGCATCCTGTCTGCTTCCTGCCTGATTCCTGATTCTGCTTTGATCCTGACTCTGAATGAACTCCGCCTGTCCTGACCCCGGCTATTCCTGACCACTCTCCAGCCTGCTCCTTTGGTACCTTGTCTGCCTGATTGTTCCTGACCCGGCCCGTCTGACTACGCTCTGCCTGCTCCTTTGTGTCTTGTCTGCCCGATGGTTCCTGACCCGGCCTGCCTGACCACTCCACCTCACCAGCCCTGACTGCTCTTGTCTGTGTACATTCCGTTATCAGTTGGAGGTTTGGTTTTGTTATATTGTGCATTTATATTTGTGTATAACCTTTAATAAATTATATTGTTGCACCATACTTGAGCCTGCGTTTCCCTGTGTCAGTTCACACATCTCTGGTCTTACCGGGAGCCCTGACACCTTCATAGCAGCATAGCAGGCAGCTACTTGCACCCACCCAGGGGCGGACTGACAAATCATGGGGCCCCCGGGCAATAGGGGATCATGGGGCCCCCATGTCCTCGCCCACACCCAAGAAAGCCTATGAAAAAGCCAATGAAATGTACCAGGGGCATCTCATGGCACCCCCTACTGACCCTGGGCCCTCAGGCAGTGCCTGAGTGTTCGAATGGTCAGTCCGCCCCTGCACCCACCCAAAAAGAGATACATAAATAGACATTTTTAAAAATGGTAGAAAATATTAAATCAACAAAACATGAAACTGCTACATTTTTTTGGATTTGCAAAAATAAGTGCCATTAGATGCCACCAGCACCAATATTAAAGACAAAATCAGTGTCACGGACGGACTGTGTCTGTGGCTGGTAGTGGCAGGGTGACAGTTGCAGTGAGTGGAGAATGATAGATCCACACTCTGACAGATCCCAGGCTGAAATTCCCCAGGCAATGGGGGGAGGTAAAATGCTGTGACTGCAGGCAGCTAAACTCAGCAATCCCACACAGTGACAGATCTGACACAACACACCAACACTGACACAGATCAGCAGGCACTAGAAGAGCAGGCTGTGGGATCATGATGGTGTCCTCACTCACTGACACATTGCACATGTGATGGCCAGCCGGCTGGGTCACACTTGCACAGACACAAGATAGCAAACAATACCTTCCCCCACAGGCACAGGTCTTCCTCTGTTGAATGGGAAGAGAAGGGCTGGAACTCCACAGTGATCAGCAGTTGCCCAGCCAGCTTGCAGTAAAGGACTGAGTCTGAGAGGAACACTGAAAGAAGAGGCAGCTCAGCTGCTAAACTGGCCCCAGACACCCGGCATCTTTCTCTGTCCTTTCTTCTTCCCCTCTGCCACCCCTCCTGTCAGCTGGAGGATCATTCATGATGTGGCGACGTCACACACAAAGAGCGTGCCGGCCTGTGCTGTGCTCAAGCGGCCCTAAGTGGCAGTGCATCCTAGGCGGCCACCTAGTTTGCCTAGTGGAAGGACCGTCCCTGCATGTAGGTAAAAAACCTTCAGTGTTCTGCCCCCCCCCCCCATACTCATCCAAGCCCATGATCATGATCCAGCACTGTGCAGGAGAGCACCAGCAGTCCCCGGTCTCTGCCTTCTCACTGGCAGAGACACAGCAGCAGGAGCTATTGGCTCCTGCTGCTGTCAATCGCTGTACGGGACCTCTATGCGAGATCCCAATCATGTGATCACTGATTGGCCAATCAGTGATCACATGAACAGTAGTAAGCAAGATGTCACTTCTGACATCATTGCTTACTATGTGTGAAATCTGTGAATGATCACAGAGATCACATGGTACAAGGCTACTCACAACAGCCTTGTACCATGTGACAAGCTGTGACCAATCACAGATCACACAGTAGTTCTCAATGGCTGCAAGAATACAGCCAGAGAGAAGGAGACTACAGTCTCCTAGCATTTTTTTGAGACAGATAAAATTTTATTTTGGTGGTATTTATTCACCGCTGGGATTTTTGTTTTTTTGCTATATAAATGAAAAAGTCCAAAAATCTTGAAAAAAAAACAGTTTTTCTTATAAAATTTTGCAAATAAATAATCTTTCTTCATAAATCTTGGCCAAAATGTATTCGGCTATCTTTTTAGTAACAAAAAAAAATAACCCAAATTAGTTTATAACCAAAAATTATAATTTTTCAAAAACATTTTTACATTTTTATTTTATTTTTTTATATTATTATCTGGGTTTTTTTTTACATACTGTCACCCTAGCAGTACAGTGTCACCATAGTGGGGGTGATGAAGATTTTTTTTTTTTACACTGATTGCTTTTACACCTATAAAGGCTGTAAAATCAATAATTTCTCCTTCTCTCTGGCTGCATTCTTGCAGCCATTGAGAAATACTGTGTGAGCTGTGATTGGTCACAGCTTGTCACATGGTACAAGGCTGTTGTGAATAGCCCTGTACCATGTGATCTCTGTGATCATTCACAGATTTCACACGTAGTAAGCAATGATGTCAGGAAGTGACATCTTGCTTACTACTATTCATGTGACCACTGATTTAATCAGTGATCACATGATCGGAACCTCACACAGAGGTCCCGTACAGCGATCGGTGTTCCGGATTGCGGTGCGCACGCTCCCAGGGAGCACGCACAGGCAGAGAAGGCTGGAGGACGTTTATAAACGGCCACCCGCTCCTGCACTGCTCCCGTCCGGCTGTTTATGTACATGGGGGGGACGGGAGGTGGTTCAGTACTTTATTTGTTCACGGGAATATGGAATTTATTAAGAAATGATTTATTTATTGTTTTAATTTTTCATTGCATATATTTTCATGTGTTGTTTTTAGATAACAGCGCTACATCACTTTTATTGCACATTCATTTGGGAACACATATTGATGTCAGCTGCTGAGTTTGTTCACGGATATTCACACAAATTAGTTTGCGCAGGAGTTTTTATCATTTTATCTGTATTTCTTCACCATCAAAGCCCTCTAGGTCTAGTTAGATAGGCTTTTTGTTTCTTTAGACAGAGGCTGGGTAGAAGCCTGGGGTGAGTCAGCCTGGGAGTGAGGCAGGAGTTCACCTCAGGACAGGCCTGGAGGTTCTACATGTCAGGGCCCCTGCAGCCTTCCCACCTTTCCAGAAACTGGAGAACCTTCTAGAAGAGGGGTGGAGGCCGAGATTTACATGTTTGAGGGACATTGGCCAATCCCCCAGCATAGGGCTGGGCATGGTGACCAGGGTAACCCTCAAACATGACAGAGCCTGGGAAGCAGGGGGAGTCAAGTGGAAGATGGACTGAGAGGAAGGCTGGAGTGTGGAGCCTGGGAGGGGGTCCCAGGGAGGGGAGCCTACCTACAGGCTGGTTGCTGCTGGATGGGAGGATCTTCACTGACCAAGGTCTCCTAGAGAGAAGGTCCCAAGCAGTAGGGAAGGAGCCAACGTAGCCCACTGAAAGGCCTGAACGCAGCTACCAACCCACCAGACTGAAGAACAGGACCGTGTGAGCTGGGGTGGACTGACAACTCTTGGACCCCCCGGGCAATAGGGGATCATGGGGCCCCTGTGTCCTCGCCCACACTCAAACCACACCCAAAAAAGCCTATGAAAGGTACCAGGGGCATCTCATGGGGCCTCCTACTGACCACGGGCCCTCGAGCAGTGCCCAAGTGCTCGAATGGGCAGACCACTACTGCGTTTGAGTACTCCTACATCCCCTGGGCTGGATAAAGGATGACTGATTAACTGCAAGCTTCTGGGACCTCTTGCTCAGGGATACCCTCAGTACAGCTGGTTGGAGAGGAGGATTCATCTAGGGTCTGAGGTGGCACACTAAAAAGGGACTATAGCGCTCCATAAAGGGACAGTGCTATATCTTTGCTAGTCCACATTTTTTTTTTTGTCCATAGTTGTCCTCAAGTTTTATAGTTCCTTGGGCATCCCATATACCCCTAGACCCCATCCAAGTTGTTTACCCTGAATAAAAACAACTAAAAAAATCCAGCTCAGGGACTGGTTATTGACTCTGAGGGTACAAGTGTGGAAAATGCAGGCTGCCTGACTGTGCAGAGCATAGGGGGACCCAAACCAGATTCAGCGGCCCTTACAAGGGTAGTGCTACATAAGTATCATGACTCAAAATGCAGGAAAAACTCAACTCTACAACAGGTTTGGTCATATGGAAAATATACAGAAGGTCTGGAAGCTCCATCAGTCTCAGTGCTCATAGGAAGTGGTCTTACCTTCTCCCAGAGGGTCCAAGGTGTGGATCATGAGCTGGAAGATGGTGCTGCGCATGGTACTGTTGTGCAGAGAGGCCGAGCTTCCACCTCTGGTTAGGAATGGCTTCAGCTGGACAGAGGTGGAAGAAATGATACATTAAATAACGCAGAATTCATTCAATCTATGCATAAAATAAGGTAGACCCCCCCCCCCCAAAAAAAAAAATGTTTCCACGACACAACTTTTTTATTAGACTTAAATGTCCTAGTCAAATTAAACTATAGAGAGGTTAGTGTCCCGAGAGATCCAGGTACATGTTCATTCCATAAAACAGAGACCACCCCACATGGAAGAAAAATATATTTTAAATATATTTTTAAAATATTCTTCCCAAATATATTGACATATGTTTGAAATGCTACAATTTTGGCCATATAAAATATATTTCAATAAATATAAATAAATATAATCATATGTTAAAAAAAATCTGAAGGATATATTTAGAAGAATATATTTTAAAAATATTTTTCAGATATGTTTTAATTTAAAAAAATGCATGTCAACATACAGTATGTGTGTGTGTGTGTGTATATATATATATATACACACACACACACATATATACTGCATGTTGAAATCCATTTTTATTACAAAATATATGAAAAATATTTTTAAAAATACATTTCAAATATACTGTATGTCTTTAAAAATACAAATCTACATTTTTGGAATGCATTTACAAATATATGTAAAAATATATGTTAAAATGTTAAAAAAAATCTGAAGAATATATTTATATTTCTATATTTATATAATATAATTTTAAAAATGTTTTTAACATATTTTGTAAAATATAAAAAAACGTATTTCAACATGCAATGTGTGCGTATGTGTATTCATTACATTTCAAAATATATATATATATATATATATATATATATATATACTGTATGTTGAAATGCATTTTTTTATATATTAAAAAATATTTTTAAAATGTATTTTTTTAAATATATTCTTCAGATTCTTTTTTAACATATGAAAAAGTAATTTTAACATATATTTTTAAATATATTTGTAAATGCATTCCAAAAATGTAGATTAAATGTATTTTTAAAGACATACAGTATATTTGACAATGAATGTTTGAAATTTTTTTTTCATATATGTTGTAATACATAAAAAAACGCATTTCAACATACAGTATATATATATATATATATATATATATATATATTTTTTTTTTATTTATTTTTTTTTTAAATATATGTATTAATGTATAAAAAGGTGGATATACTTGTGGGGATTGTTACCTATACCTTGCATACTAGCTTGCTAGCTGCTTTATAATCATCACTAGCGCTGGCCAGTACACAACATATGTATATTTCTAAATATATTGAATACGGCCAAAATTGTAGCATTTCAAACTTATGTCAATATATTTGGGAAGAATATTTTTAAAATTTATTTCAAATATATTTTTCTTCTATGTGGGGACCAACACAAAGTGGCACATAATTGTGAAGTGGAAGGAAAATGATAAATCCTGAGGAAGCCACGTGTCCTATCGTGGTGTAACGCGTAGAGAGCATGTGCGGTGACACACTTCCGATTTCAGCGGTGATGCACTTCCGGTTTTGACGCCATCTTGGTACACCCAAGTCCCCTAGTACACCCATAGCACATGGGAAACTGCTGTACTAATAGGATTTTAACCATTAGTCACCTGCCCTATGGCCGAATGGCAGCCGGCAAATGTCATCAGCGTTCCGGGTGGACGCCATATGGCGTCCTCCCGCACATGCGCAGATTGCGCTCCTGCAGAGACGCGCAGCGGCGCGATCTTTCACCGGCCGTGTACCTCGGACACGGCCGATGACAGATCTGAGTATCGGCCCCCGTTGCCGGTACCATGTGACCTGCTGTGACCAATCACAGCAGGTCACATGACAGTTGTATACAATGGATGGCTTCATTCATGCCATCCATTGTATACTAGTGTCTAGCTGTGAATGGTCACAGCTAATCACATGCACATGTCATGTGATTAGCTGTGGCCAAATCACAGCTAAGCATAGAAAAAACCCTGAATGAATCGATGTCATTCAGGTAAATGTTTGCTTATAGCAAAGTAATTCTTTGCTATAAGCAAATTGTGTAAAAAAAAATAAATAAAAAAATACTGATCACTTTCCCAAAGTAGTACAATGTTACTATGGTAACATTGTACTACTTTGGTCATAGTGAAATATGAAAAAAAAATCTTTAAAAAAAGAAAAGAATTTAATAAAAAATAATAAAAAAAAAATATATATTATTATTATTATTATTATTACTACGAGTTTATATAGCGCCAAAGGGTTTGCTCAGCGCTGTACAATAGGGGGGGACAATACATGGCACAGTACAACAAAGACAGACAGCGTACGAGGGGTAAGAGGGCCCTACTCTTACGAGCTTACAATCTAGGAGGGAGGGGGTAAAGGTACAGTAGGAAGTGGCTGGGGGGGATGAAGTGGTAGGAGGAATGAGGGAGGATGGCCGTTAGGTGAGGGTGGGGTAGGCTTCCCTGAAGAGATGGGTTTTGAGGGAGCGCCTGAATGTGAATAGAGAAGGCGACAGTCTGATGGATTGGGGCAGTGAGTTCCAGAGGATGGGGGAGGACCTGGAGAAGTCCTGCAGTCGTGCATGGGAGGAGGAGACCAGGGAGCAGGATAGAAGGAGGTCCTGTGAGGAGCGAAGGGTACGGGTAGGGTGGTACCTGGTGATCAGATTGGTGAGGTAGTCAGGGGCAGTGTTGTGAACGGCTTTGTAGGTCAGGGTAAGGAGTTTAAATTTGATGCGTTGGGCAATCGGGAGCCAGTGGAGGGAGAGGCAGAGGGGGGTGGCAGAGGTGGAGCGGGTGGTAAGGTGGATGAGTCTGGCAGCTGAGTTCAGGATGGTCTGGAGCGGGGAGAGCCTGCACTTGGGTAGGCCAGTGAGGAGGGAGTTGCAGTAGTCAAGGCGTGAGATGATGAGGGAGTGTACTAGAAGTTTGGTGGTGTCTGGGGTGAGGAAGGAGCGGATCTTGGCAATGTTGCGAAGATGGAGCCTGCATGTGTTTGTGAGTGATTTGACATGCGGTTGGAGGGAGAGGTTCGCGTCAAGAATGACGCCAAGGACTTTGGCTTGCGGGGCGGAAGTGATAGTGGAGTTGTTGGTGATGATGGATAGGATGGGGGGGGGGGTGTGGGCAGGGGGAAAGACGAGAAGCTCGGTTTTGGAGAGGTTAATCTTGAGGAAATGTAGCAACATCCAGTCTGAGATGTCATTTAGGAGGTGAGTGATGCGGGCGGAGATAGTGGGGGTGAGGTGAGGGGTGGAGAGGTAGATTTGGGTGTCGTCAGCATAGAGGTGATAGTTGAAGCCATGAGATTGTATGAGTTTGCCCAGGGAGGAGGTGTAGATGGAGAAGAGAAGGGGTCCAAGGACAGAGCCTTGGGGGACCCCAACAGAGAGGGGGAGGGAGGGGGAGGTGGCACCATTGTAGGTGACACTGAAGGAGCGTCGGGATAGGTAGGATGAGAACCAAGAGAGAGCAGCATCTCCGATGCCAAGGGAGAGTAGTTTATTAAGAAGGAGGGGGTGGTCAACTGTGTCGAAGGCCGCAGAGAGGTCCAGGAGAAGGAGGACAGAGTAGTCGCCCTTGGCTTTGGCGTTGAGTAGGTCGTTAGTGATTTTGAGGAGGGCGGTTTCAGTGGAGTGTAGGGGACGGAAGCCGGACTGTAGAGGGTCAAGGAGGTTATTGTCAGTAAGGTGGGAGCTTAGGCGATCGTAGACTAAGCGTTCAAGGAGCTTGGAGGTGAGTGGCAGCAGGGAGATGGGTCTGAGGTTGTTGGGGTCCGCGGGATCCAGGGAGGGCTTTTTGAGGATGGGGGTGATATGCGCGTGCTTTAGGGGGGAGGGGAATACGCCAGTAGAGAGGGAGAGATTGAAGATGTGGGTGAGGGAGCGGATGAGGGAAGAGGGGGGTGACCGGAGGAGTTGAGAGGGGATAGGGTCCAGGGGGCAGGTAGTGAGGCGGGCTTTTGAGAGGACTTTGGCGACTTCCTCAGTAGTGACAGGGCCGAGGGAGTGCAGTGCGGGGGGGGTTATGGTGGGCGGGGCATTGGGAGAGGAGGGGGGCAGTGCGGTTGTGAGGGCAGAGGAGGGGGGAGATGAAGGGGTGACGGGGGCGAGGAGGCTAGGTGGGGAGGTAGATTGCAAGTTGACGATGTCCTTACGGATAGCGTCAATCTTGTTGTGATAGCGTCAATCTTGTTGTGGATATATATATTTTTTTCACACTGTCACCAGTCAGTGTCCCTGATCACCGCCATGCCAGTTATATGATGACGCTGTACTGCACTGGTGACAGTATGTAAAAAAAAAATAGTGAAACTAATTTTTTTGATTTTTTCATCTTCTGAAAAATTATGACAAAAAAAAATACAACTTCAAAAAACTCGCCATGCCTCTTATGAAGTACGCCGGACTGTCTACTCTGCAAAAAGGGGTCATTTGGAGGATATCTGTACTGTCCTGACATTTGGGGGATATCTGTACTGTTCTGACATTTGGGGGGATATCTGTACTGTCCTGACATTTGGGGGGGATATCTGTACTGTTCTGACATTTGGGGGATATCTGTACTGTCCTGACATTTGGGGGATATCTGTACTGTTCTGACATTTGGGGGATATCTGTACTGTCCGAACATTTGGGGGATATCTGTACTGTTCTGACATTTGGGGGATATCTGTACTGTCCTGACATTGGGGAGATATCTGTACTGTCCTGACATTTTGGGGATATCTGTACTGTTCTGACATTTGGGGGATATCTGTACTGTCCTGACATTTTGGGGATATCTGTACTGTTCTGACATTTGGGGGATATCTGTACTGTTCTGACATTTGGGGGATATCTGTACCGTCCTGACATTTGGGGGATATCTGTACCGTCCTGACATTTGGGGGATATCTGTACTATTCTGACATTCTTGGACCTCAAGAAATTAGATTGGCCGTCAGTACTTCAGGATTGATCAATATTCAGATCTATACCATAGTTTGTGAACTCTATAACTTTCCTACAAACTAAATAATACATCCTAATTTGGGTTATTTTCACCAAAGACATGGAGCAGAATACATCTCCACCTAAATTTATGAAGAACAATTATTTATTTGCAAACTTTTATAACAGAAACAAAGAAAAACGTGTGTTTTTTTCAAAATTTTTGGTCTTTTTTTGTTAATTTAGCAAAAAATAAAAACCCCGGCGGTGATTAAATACCACCAAAAGAAAGCTCTAGTTGTGTGAAGAAAATGATAAAATTTTAGTTTGGGTACAATGTTGTATGACCGCGCAATTGTCATTCAAAGTGTGAGAGCGCTGAAACCTGAAAACTGGCCTGGGCAGGAAGGGGGAAAATTGCCCGGTATGGAAGGGGTTAAGCACGGGTCACTTTGTATTATTTCAAGGATTGGAGTCTCACGTTAATATTATTTATGTATATATATCTATTTTGGGCATATATTTCATTTAACTCGGTGTGTTTATATTTTGATTGGCAGACCAGGCACTTGTTTTTGCACAGTGTGTTGCTGTTTTAAGCACGTCACTCTATGGTGTCCATTTATGACACAGAGAATAGCTGCGATTCAACAGATCTCAGCTATTCTCTGGTCATTCACAGTTTATGACACTCAGGAGATCATGTCAGCCCTTCGCTGGAGATCTGTGTTCTCCCTCCAGATTCTCCAGCCCAGAGCTGGAGAATCGGAGGGACCGAAAACTAAGCAGAGATAATTTATCTCTGCTTAGTAAACTGATCTTTTACTGTAATCTCGCGAGATTGTAGTAAAATGAGCCTTTTTCAGAGTTTGGAGACCATTCTCCCTTCGTTCGGAGAACTGCTTCATAAACTGCTTTCACAGGAGAACTGTGTCCTCCGAGAATGCCGGAGAACTGAGCAGCGATCTATTACCGCTGGTTCAAAAACGGACACCTTAATTATTTAAAAGATTGGAGTCTCACGTTTTAATTATTGCTTATTAATGTATATTTATTCACCTATATTTGTGTGTATATACACCGATTTGTTGCATTTGCATAGCGCTTCACCATTTTTTGTTATAATTGTTTTCCTATTCAATTTTTTTTTTCATTTTTTTTTTAAATTTCATTTTTATTTTGTTTATCATTTTATCTCAAAATTTTGAAATGGGCATCTTCAAATAACTAGTTTTTTTTAACCTAGTGTTGTTTTGTTTTTTCTTTAATATATATATATATATATTAAACTGGCAAGAGGCCTTTTATGATTTTTTTTTTTATTATTTCATTGTTATTTTGCTCCTATTGGATTGGTATTTGTAATTCTTCCTTTCATGCCATTTGTTTTGATTGATTTTAATACGAAATTAGAAAAACAATTATTTTACTGGTGAACATCCTTAGTAACATTTTGTTGAATTTATAAACTGTTTTAATAATTTTAATATAACATTAGAAACATTTGGAATAATTTTTACTGGTAAACATCCTGCGTAGCAATTGTTTTCCTATTCAACTTTTTTTTTAATTTTTGTTTTAAATTTCATTGTTATTTTGTTTATCATTTTGTCTAAAAATTTCAAAATGGGCATCTTCAAATAACCAGTTTTTTAACCTAGTGGTTTTTTTTTTTTTAATACATATATTAAACTGGCAAGAGGTTTTTTTTATAATTTTTTTTTTATTGTTTCATTGTCATTTTGCTCCTATTGGATTGGTATTCATAATTATTCCTTTTACGCCATTTGTTTTGAATGATTTTAATACGAAATTAGAAAAACAATTATTTTACTGGTGAACATCCTTAGTAACATTTTGTTGAATTTACAAACTTTTTCAATAATTTTAATATAACATTTAAAAAATTTGGAATAATTTATACTGGTGAACATCCTGCGTAGCAATTGTTTTCCTATTCAATTTTTTTTTCATTTTTTTTTAAATTTCATTATTATTTTGTTTATCATTTTATCTCTAAATTTCGAAATGGGCATCTTCAAATAACCAGTTTTTTTAACCTAGTGGGTTTTTTTTGGGTTTTTTTTTTAATACATATATTAAACTGGCAAGAGGTTTTTTATGATTTTTTTTTTATTTCATTGTTATTTTGCTCCTATTGGATTTCGTAATTCTTCTTTTTATGTCATTTGTTTTGAATGATTTTAATACGCAATTAGAAAACAATTATTTTACTGGTGAACATCCTTAGTAACATTTTGTTGAATTTATAAACTGTTGTAATTATTTTAATATAAGATTAGAAAAATCTGGAATAATTTTTACTGCTGAACATCCTGTGTAGCAATTTTTTTCTCCTATTCCATTTTTTTTTTAAATTTCATTGTTATTTTGTATATCATTTTATCTAAAAATTCCGAAATAGGAATCTTCAAATAACCAGTTTTTTAACCTAGTGGGTTTAAAAAAAAAAAAAAAATATATATATATATTCATTGTTACTTTGCATTTGATTTTATCGCAACATTTCTGGAAAGGAAATATCAAATAACCAATTTTCTAAAGTTTTCTTGTTTTTTTTTTATGTTGCTTGATTTCAGTTGGTATCTTATTCTTCCTATTAAGTTTTTGTTTTTAATGATTTTGATACAAAATTAGAAACGCAGTTGGAATAATTTTATAAATGAATATCTCGTATAGTTTTTTTTTTCATCTAATGTTTACTTATTTTTAATTTCTTTGGTTATTTTCTATTTAATTTGATCTCAAAATTTGGGGATTGGCATCTTTCAATAACACATTTTTTATACTTTCCTTGTTTTAGATCTTTCACAAATGTGATTGATGTTCCATTCTCTATATTTAATGATTTTGATATGAAATTCGAAAAAATATTAGATTAACTTTACTGGTAAACATCTTGTAAAGCATTTTTTTTATCCAGTGTTTTTTTTTTTTATCATTTTACATTTTTATTGTTATTTTGTATTCAATTTACTCTAATTACTAATTCTGAGCTTGGCATCTTCAAATAGCCATTTTTTGCAGTGTCCTTGTTTTTGTTGTTGCTTGAATTTTGCATTCAATTAGTTTTTATTAATTTTGAGATGAAATTAGAAAAACAATTGGAAAAATTCTATTGGTAAACATCCTGTGTTGCTTTTTTATTACCCAGTGTTTTTTTTTTTTTATTTTAAATTTTTATTATTATTTTGTATTCAATTTACTCTAATTACTATTTATTAATTTTGAGATAGCCTTTTTTTTTTTTGCAGTGTCCTTGTTTTTGTTGTTGCTTGAATTTTGCATTCAATTTGTTTTTATTAATTTTGAAATTAAATTAGAAAAACAATTGGAAAAATTCTATTGGTAAACATCCTGTGTTGCTTTTTTATCACTCAGTGTTTTTTTTGTTTTTTTTTATTTCATATTTTTTTTTAACAATATTTTTCTTTTTGCTTAGTCTTTCCACAAGTAACACGTTTGCATCTTTAGCTGGGTGCAAATGTACCAAAATTCATCTAATTTCTGCTGAACCAGCTGAATTTCAGTGTGTACCCCTGTCTGTTCATCAGAAGGCAATTTAATGACTAGTGAATATAATGTGAAGCAATTTTTTATCCAGGTTTTTTTTTTATTTTCATTGTTATATTGTATTTCATTTTATTTTAAGATAAGCATTTTCAAATAACCGTTTTTATAGTTTACTTATTTTTATAGTTGAATTTGATTGATATTTCAGTCTTCCTGATAAGTAATTTTTTAATGATTTTGATATGAAAAACTAATATAATAATTTTATTAGTGAACATCCTGTGTAGCATTTTTTTTAATCTATTGTTTTTTTATTGTTATTGTGTATTTTATTTAAAAATTTTGGGCTAGGCATCTTCAAATAACTGATTTCTTATAGTTTCCTTGTTTTTTAAGTTGCTTGAATTTGATTGGTATTCCATTGTTCCTATTATACTCTTTATTTTTAATAATTTTGAAAATTAGGGAAGCAATTGGAATAATTTTACTGGTGAAAATCCTGTGTGGCTTTTTTTTTATTCAGTGTTTGTTATTTTTGTTTGTTGTTTGTTTTTGTTTTCAAGTGTTTGTTGAAATTAGAAAAACTACAAAAATAATTTTATTGGTAAATATCCTTCATATCCTTTTAAAAAAAGAAATACAAAAAAAATTTAACAAATTTTTTTTCTTTTTTGAACTTTAAAGGGTAATGGGTTTGCAGCAGACATTTTGTGTGATGTTGAATTTGTATTCAAGTAGTTGTATTTATTCTTATCTTTTAAAAAAAATAAAATTTTGTATGATGCTTGAATTTGGTGTCGTATTTATTTCTTTAATGATTTTGACATGAAATTAGAAAAACGACTAAAATAATTTTATTGGTGAATATCCTTGTGATTTTTTTTTTTTTTTAGACTTGAAAGGGTAATGGGTTTGCAGAGGTGAATTACTGTAATTTTTGTAGCATCTTTAAAAAAAATGATAAAAATCTTTAAGAAAAAATAAAAATTTGTATGATGCTTGAATTTGATTGGTGGTGTATTTATTTCTTTAATGTATTTGATATGAAAATAGAAAAACTACTAAAATAATTTTATTGGTGAATATCCTTGTGATTTTTTTTTTTGGACTTTAAAGGGCAATGGGTTTGCAAAGGTAAATTACTGTCATATTTTTAGCATCATTAAAAAAATTATAAAAATCTTAAAAAAAAAAAAATTTTGTATGATGCTTGAATTTGATTGGTGTCATATTTATTTCTTTAATGATTGTGACATGAAATTAGAAAAACGACTAAAATAATTTTATTGGTGAATATCCTTGTGATTTTTTTTTTTACTTTAAAGGGCAATGGGTTTGCAGAGGTAAATTACTGTCATTTTTGTAGCATCATTAAAAAAATTATAAAAATATAATAAAAAATGTTGTATGGTGCTTGAATTTGTATTCAAGAACTTGTATTTATTTTTATCTTTTAAAAAAAAAAAGTTAAATTTTGTATGTTGCTTGAATTTGATTGGTGTCGTTTTTATTTCTTTAATGATTTTGACATGAAATTAGAAAAACTACTAAAATAATTTTATTGGTGAATATCCTTGTGATTTTTTTTTTTTGGACTTTAAAGGGCAATGGGTTTGCAGAGGTAAATTACTGTCATTTTTGTAGCATCGTTAAAAAAATGATAAAAATATTTTTAAAAAATAAATTATTTTGTATGGTGCTTGAATTAAAGGGTAATGGGTTTGCAAAAAGGTAAATTACTGCAATTTTTGTAGCATCTTTAAAAAAAAAAAATAAAATCTTTTTAAAAAATAAATTTTTTTATGATGCTTGAATTTGGTGTCGTATTTATTTCTTTAATGATTTTGGTGAATATCCTTGTGATTTTGGGGTTTATTTTCGGACTTTAAAGGTTAATGGGCTTGCAGAGGTAAATTACTGTCATTTTTGTAGCATCATTAAAAAAATTATAAAAAAAATAAATAAATAAAAAATGTTGTATGGTGCTTGAATTTGTATTCAAGGACTTGTATTTATTTTTATCTTTTAAAAAAAAGTAAAATTTTTTATGTTGCTTGAATTTGATTGGTGTTGTTTTTATTTCTTTAATGATTTTGACATGAAATTAGAAAAACTACTAAATAATTTTATTGGTGAATATCCTTGTGATTTTTTTTTTTTTTTTTACTTTAAAGGGCAATGGGTTTGCAGAGGTAAATTACTGTCATTTTTGTAGCATCATTAAAAAAATTATAAAAATATTAAAAAAAAATAAAAATTTTGTATGGTGCTTAAATTTGTATTCAAGTACTTGTATTTATTTTTATCTTTTTTAAAAAAGTAAAATTTTTTATGATGCTTGAATTTGAATTATTGGTAAATATCCTTGTGATTTTTTTTTACCTTAAAGGGTAATGGGTAATGGGTTTGCAGAGGTAAATTACTGTCATTTTTGTAGCATCATTAAAAAAATTATAAAAATATTAAAAAAAAATAAAAATTTTGTATGGTGCTTGAATTTGTATTCAAGTACTTGTATTTATTTTTATCTTTTTTAAAAAAGTAAAATTTTGTATGATGCTTGAATTTGAATTATTGGTAAATATCCTTGTGATTTTTTTTTACCTTAAAGGGTAATGGGTTTGCGAAAGGGTAAATTACTGTCATTTTTGTAGCATCTTTAAAAAAAATAATAAAAATCATCAAGTACTTGTATTTATTTTTATCTTTTAAAAAAAAGTAAAATTTTGTATGATGCTTGAATCTAAATTATTGGTAAATATCCTTGTGATTTTTTTTTACCTTAATGGGTAATGGGTTTGCGAAAAGGTAAATTACTGTCATTTTTGTAGCATCTTTAAAAAAATGATAAAAATATTTTAAAAAATAGATGTAAATAATATAGAATAGCATAGTAAAGGCTCCTGTTTTCTGCCTAAGCGCCTCTTAGCAAACACACCAAATTGGATTTACACATTTCAGCCGCAGGTATTAAGCTCCTTGAATCACCTACCTTTAATCTGTTGTTGTCTTCAGGTGGCTTTGGCTCCTCCCCTGCCACTGACCCGTTGCCTTTCTGTGGAGAGACATGAAGAGTGAACCACATGACACCACATGACACCATCAGTCAGAACTTTGCAAAGCAAAAATGTTCCACCAACAGCCACAAAAAGGATACAAGAAACAATGCTGACTATGGACTCTATTAGGCACCAAAGGAAATTTGTTCAGCCTTCTAATGTCAATGTTTGGAATTAAAGGGTTGGTTCGCTTTCCCAGCACATTTCCCATCGACCTCCCCGCTCCACGCATTTCAGCGTTCCCAGAATTCCCAGCTCGTGACATTCTACTGCTCAGCTTTGTAACCTCTTCCTGGTGCTTTTGAACAGTTCGGAACGCCCAGCCGATCTGTGATCATGTGACCGCCGTCACAGTGGTCACGTGATCGGAAGTCCCACCGGGTGACGGCCTTTAGTTTTGGACAAAGAGCCATCATGGACAACTCAGTCTTTGTGCTGGGAGCGCGCACCGAAAGGTGACAAGCCGGCAACTCGTTCTCCCGATAAAACTTTATTAATAAAGGGTACAGTGTGCAAATTACAGCAGCTTACGCGTTTCGGAGAAAAACCTTATCCATACCCATTGTCTATGAATAAGGGGTTTTTTTTACTGAGTACAAGAGTATAAGGTGAAGCGTTTGCAACTCGTTCTCCCGATAAAACTTTATTAATAAAGGTGCGGTGTGCAAGTTACAGCACCCTACGCATTTCGGTAAAAACCCTTATTCATAGTCATTGGGGTTTTTTTTTACTGAGCACGAGAGTATATGGTGAAGAGCTGAAAACTAATTTTCCCGATAACTTTATTAATAAAGGTGCAGTGTGCAAGTTACAGCTCTTACGCATTTCAGTAAAAAAAAAACTTATCCGTATGAATAAGGGTTTTTTTTTTTTACAGAGCAAGGTTTTTTTTTTACTGAGCACGAGAGTATATGGTGAAGAGTTGGCAACTCGTTCTCCTGATAAAACTTTATTAATAAAGGTACAGTGTGCAAGTTACAGCGGCTTACGCGTTTCAGAGAAAAACCTTATCCATAGCCATTAGCTATGAATAAGGTTTTTTTTTTACCGAGCACGAAAGTATAAGGTGAAGAGTCGGCAACTCGTTCTCCCGATAAAACTTTATTAATAAAGGTGCAGTGTGCAAGTTACAGCATCTTACGCGTTTCGATAAAAACCCTTATTCATAGCCATTGGGTTTTTTTTTACTGAGCACGAGAGTATATGGTGAAGAGCTGAAAATGAATTTTCCCGATAAAACTTTATTAATAAAGGGTACAGTGTGCAAGTTACAGCACCTACGCATTTCGGTAAAAACCCTTATTCATAGCCATTGGGTTTTTTTTTACTGAGTACGAGAATATATGGTGAAGAGTCGAAAACTAATTTTCCCGATTTCGGTAAAAACGTTTTTTTTTAGTGAGTAAGGTTTTTTTTTTTACTGAGTATAAGGTGAAGAGCCGGAAACTCGTTCTCCCGATAAAAGTACTTTATCAATAAAGAGTATGATGGTTAAAAAAAAACCTTATTCATAGCCAATGGCTATGAATAAGGGTTTTTACCGAAACGCGTAGGGTGCTGTAACTTGCACACTGCACCTTTATTAATAAAGTTTTATCGGTAGAATGACTTGCCGACTCTTCACCTTATACTCTCCTGCTCGGTAAAAAAAAAAAACCTTATTCATAACTAATGGCTATGGATAAGGTTTTTTTACCGAAATGCGTAAGCTGCTATAACTTGCACACTGCACCTTTATTAATAAAGTTTTGTCGGGAGAACGAGTTGCTGATTCTTCACCATATACTCTCGTGCTCAGCAAAAAAAAAACTTTATTCATAGCCAGAGAAAACAAAAACTAGCCGTATACACTAACCTGAGCATGTGCAGAGTGACTCCTAGAGCTCTGATCTATCAGCAGATGGATTGGGGACAGTAGAAGAAGGGGAGGATCAGAGAAGGCAGGATCAAAAAGCCTTTTTTACACGATGCAAAGGAATAACCCCTTAGGTTCCACAGTGAGTATAACAAGCATGCTTTACTGCATCTACAGACTGTACTGCACAGAAGCTGCACATGGCCTATGGCGGGGTCTCCAAACTTCCTAGGCAAGGGGCCAGTTTATTGTCCTTAAGGAGGGCCGGACTGTGACCTGTGAGAGTAGGAAATGTCCCAATGTCAGCGGAGCAAAAACAATGCCTCATGTTTGGTGTCAGTGGGAGGAATTGTGCCACATCACTGATGCCAGTGAGAGGAATTGTGCCGCATCAGCGGTGTCATATGGAGGAATAGCATCCCATCATTTGAGTCAGTAGGGGGAATTATGCCCCATCAGCGGTGTCAATGGGCCCCATTGTTGGTGTCATTGGGAGGAATTGTGCCCCATCATTGGTGCCAGTGGGGGCAATTGAGAGTAGAAAAGGTCCCAATGTCAGCGGAGCAAAAACAATGCCCCACCAGTGGTGTCATTGCGCCTTATTGTTGGTGTCATTGGGAGAAATTGTGACCCATCGTTGGTGTCATTGGGAGGAATAGAGTCTCATCATTTGTGTCAGTAGGGGGAATTATGCCCCATCATTGGCGTCAGTGGGCCCCATTGTTGGTGTCATTGAGAGAATTTGTGCCCCATCATTGGTGTCAGTGGATGAAATAGTGCCCAAGGGCCAGATAAAAGCAAGCGTAGGGCCACAGTTTGGATGGAGTGGAATGGCTGCACCTTTTTAGAGAGCTGAGCTGTGCTATGTAATGTATTGGGGGTACTGGAGTGGATGAAATGTGCAGGAAAGGTGAACTAACCCTTTAAATTGAAGGTGGTCACTAGAGGAGCCCGGACAGTTCACATTACAGGGTCGGGTTCTTTGCATGGTCGATTAATCCTTTACAGTTGCCTCTCCCTGGAACGACCCCCCATCACTCACTGATATCATGCTGGCCGCTCTGTAGCTGTCGGATGTGAACGACTTGATGAATGGGACAGTTTCGGATATAAATACAAAGTCACGGCGCCCAGTATTTGCACTGCCGGCTGTACAACACAACGACCCCCCCCAGCTATGCCGTTATAGAGGATCGACCCATTGCAGCGCACATGTCAAACACCATTTTTCATGCCCTGTACAAATAATACTGAAATACATCAGGAAAGGTTTAACCCGAAAATAATAAATTGCATCGGTGACACCGGGCGACATGAAGATCGAACAAATCTCTCTGATCGGCTCACACAGATTTGATCACGGGTGACAATGTTTCCTGAACATATGAAGTGACCATCATGTATAGATTTTCTTGTATCTAAACTCCGGGTATGATCTGTATCTGTTAGAGACCACGGGGCCCCATACAGCCAACCTGACAGCCCCCCCCTTCTAAAAAAAAAACCTACAGTTTACTATGCTTCAGCTATGAATGAACACAGTGAATGATCAGAACCAATCACTCGTTGTGTTCATGCAGGACATGAAGGGGCTGGTAAATGTGACTATGCGTCAGCTATAAATGAACACAGTGAATGATCAGAACCGATCGCTCGTTGTGTTCATGCAGGACATGAAGGGGCTGGTAAATGTGACTATGCGTCAGCTACGAAAGAACACAGTGAATGATCAGAACCGATCGCTCGTTGTGTTCATGCGGGACATGAAGGGGCTGGTAAATGTGACTATGCGTCAGCTACGAAAGAACACAGTGAATGATCAGAACCGATCGCTCGTTGTGTTCATGCGGGACATGAAGGGGCTGGTAAATGTGACTATGCGTCAGCTACGAAAGAACACAGTGAATGATCAGAACCGATCACTCGTTGTGTTCATGCGGGACATGAAGGGGCTGGTAAATGTGACTATGCTTCAGCTACGAATGAACACAGAGAATGATCAGAACCAATCACTCGTTGTGTTCATGCGGGACAGGAAGGGGCTGGTAAATGTGACATATGTTAGGAGCACAACAAGAAGATCGGGGGGAGGGGATTTGTATTGGATGGGGAATATGGGGGGCGGCAGGGGGTAAGGATTGTTCTAGGAGGGGAAACTTGGGGAGTGGTGATTTGGAGGGATGGTGGAAGAGGATTTGGGCTAGAAAGTAGGATTTAGGGGGTTCTAGAAAAGATAGTATGGTAGAGGAGGGAGGGAATTTGTGCTAGGGGGGAATTTTTTATTTTAGTGGGGGGGGGGGGGATTGTGCTATTTCTGTCTGTGACCCCACTGGAGGAATTTTCTTTCACTTCCTAGTCTTGTGACACCCATACACGTGGGGTGCTGGTTGTCACCACAAAGCACAGGAAGGTCTAAAAACATATTTAGAGGTTTGAACCCTTGCCTTGTCTACTGAAAATACTTTTTTTTTCGGGGGGGGGGGGGGGGGTGTACTCCTGTGTAAAATGTTTCCAATCTCTTTTATTCCAGACAGGAATTGAGGGGAAATTCCTCCAAAAAAAGACACTAGTGGAGATAAAAACCTAACAATAATTCTACCAATCAAAAGTGATGGCTGGAGATGGAATTTAACTACTTCCTGCCTGGGGGTAAAACAAATATTAAAGTGTTACTAAACCCCAGACCCTGCATTCACTATATCCGCTCTCCCCGGACCCTGCATTCACTATATCCGCTCTCCTCGGACCCTGCATTCACTATATCCGCTCTCCCCGGACTCTGCATTCACTATATCCGCTCTCCCCGGACCCTGCATTCACTATATCCGCTCTCCCTGGACCCCGCATTCACTATATCCGCTCTCCCCGGACCCTGCATTCACTATATCCGCTCTCCCTGGACCCCGCATTCACTATATCCGCTCTCCCCGGACCCTGCATTCACTATATCCGCTCTCCCCGGACCCCGCATTCACTATATCCGCTCTCCCCGGACCCTGCATTCACTATATCCGCTCTCCCCGGACCCTGCATTCACTATATCCGCTCTCCCTGGACCCCACATTCACTATATCCGCTCTCCCCGGACCCTGCATTCACTATATCCGCTCTCCCCGGACCCTGCATTTACTATATCTGCTCTTCGTGGACCCTGCATGCGCTATATCTGCTCTCCCCGGACCCCGCATTCACTATATCCCCTCTCCCTGGACCCCGCATTCACTATATCCGCTCTCCCTGGACCCTGCATTCACTATATCCGCTCTCCCCAGACCCCGCATTCACTATATCCTCTCTCCCCAGACCCCGCATTCACTATATCCGGTCTCCCCGGACCCTGCATTCACTATATCTGCTCTCCCTGGACCCTGCATTCACTATATCCGCTCTCCCCGGACCCCGCATTCACTATATCCGCTCTCCCCAGACCCTGCATTCACTATATCCGCTCTCCCCGGACCCCGCATTCACTATATCCGCTCTCCCCGGACCCCGCATTCACTATATCCGCTCTCCCCGGACCCCGCATTCACTATATCCGCTCTCCCCGGACCCCGCATTCACTATATCCGCTCTCCCCGGACCCCGCATTCACTATATCCGCTCTCCCCGGACCCCGCATTCACTATATCCGCTCTCCCCGGACCCCGCATTCACTATATCCGCTCTCCCTGGACCCCGCATTCATTATATCTAGTCTCCTCAGACCCTGCATTCACTATATCCGCTCTCCCCGGACCCTGCATTCACTATATCCGCTCTCCCCGGACCCTGCATTCACTATATCTGCTCTTCGTGGACCCTGCATGCGCTATATCTGCTCTCCCCGGACCCCGCATTCACTATATCCCCTCTCCCTGGACCCCGCATTCACTATATCCGCTCTCCCCAGACCCCGCATTCACTATATCCTCTCTCCCCAGACCCCGCATTCACTATATCCGGTCTCCCCGGACCCTGCATTCACTATATCTGGTCTCCCTGGACCCTGCATTCACTATATCCGGTCTCCCCGGACCCCGCATTCACTATATCCGCTCTCCCCGGACCCCTGCATTCGCTATATCCGCTCTCCCTGGACCCTGCATTCACTGTATCCGGTCTCCCCGGACCCCGCATTCACTATATCCTCTCTCCCCAGACCCTGCATTCACTATATCCGGTCTCCCCGGACCCTGCAGTCACTATATCCGCTCTCCCTGGACCCTGCATTCACTATATCTGGTCTCCCCAGACCCTGCATTCACTATATCCGGTCTCCCCGGACCCCGCATTCACTATATCCGCTCTCCCCGGACCCTGCATTCACTCTATCTGGTCTCCCCGGACCCTGCATTCACTATATCTGGTCTCCCACAGTACATACAACATGGAGATACAATTATTTTAGTAAATATAAACTGCTAAATACCTTTTCTCATCAGCAGTATATAGCAGTCTTGTGAAATCAGCAGAGCACTGGTTAAAGCTTGTAGGATGAGTTTTATTTCTACTCTAGGAGGATGCAGGACCCCTTTCCCTCTGTCCAGGCAGTGCTGATTGGCCCTGTGCTAATCACATGCACTCTCCCAAGAAAAAAAAAAAACCTCTCTAGCAATACACACTAAACTGAGCATGTGCATGTGACCAGGGGTTCAGTCTGTCTCATCAGGTGAACATTTGAACAAGAGGAGGATCAGAGAAGACAGGATCAAACAGCCTTTTTACACAATGCAGAGGATTAACCCCTTAGGTTCCACAGTGAGTATAACAAGCATTCCTTACTGCATCTACAGACTGTTGTACTGTTGGGGGTTTAGTAACACTTTAATGCCTAAGCACAATTTTGCAACTTTGACGAGTGTTCTTGTAATCGTACATCTCATCACAACGACTTTGTGTATCCAGGTGGATTATACCGCATTTGTTTGTTTTTTTCAGGACAAATTGGGCTTTCTATGGTGGTAAAGGGTGATGGATATCTCCTGATTTGTTTTCATTATCCAAGGAAAATTGGCCAAAAATATAAAAAAAAACCCTTTTTTAAAATGTATCTGTATATTTCCTGCTACTACCATCACCTACCAGCAAAGAACAACCCGAAATAAATTCTCCTGCTCCTGACGATCGCACTGATACCACATAGGTGTATGTTAGTTGTTTGTACCGCTGTACAGCCCAGAGGCGTAACCTTTAGGGCCCCAGTGCCACAAACCATTAAGGGCCCCCCCTAACCCTCCGTTAGTGTCCCATCCCTCCGTGTCCGGGGACCTTTACTCCCATCGCAGGATTTGTTACTACGATCCCACAGTGGGACCCTTTCACAGGTTCTGCAGCAGGCCCTCTTCGTGCCATCTTTATGCCAGGGCAGAGTTGCAAGTGCAACCTTTGCAACCCTGGTAGTTCTGCCGCAGGTACAGCCCAGAAACAATAGTGCGCATTTTGCTTTTTTTTATCCTACCTAAAACACACTGTCACTGATACTGATACGAATTTTTAAAAATATCCTGTCCAAAAAAACATCGACCCTGACCCAAACACTGACCCTGGCACTGACCTAGATCAAACCTTGATCAGTTTTTTTTTTTTACTATTATTATTATTTTTACTATTTTACACACAATTATTTTTTTCTCTCTGCAAGGAGAGAGAGGGAGAAACGATGTATCTCTCCCCTCCATTCAGAAAACATGGGGACAGGCTTCACAGTGACTGATCACTGTGATAGCCGATCAGAGGCTAGCACAGCGATCAGTCACTGCGATCACTGCGATAGCCGATCAGAGGTCATCACAGCGATCAGTCACTGCGATCACTGCAATAGCCGATCAGAGGCCATCACAGTGATCAGTCACTGTGATCACTGTGATAGCCGATCAGAGGCTATCACAGCGATCAGTCACTGTCACTACTGTGATAGCCAATCAGAGGCTATTACAGCGATCAGGTGACCTGGAACTGGGGTTTATTCAGAAAACATGGGGACGGGCTTCACAGTGACTGATCACTGTGATAGCCGATCAGAGGCCATCCCAGCGATCAGTCACTGTGATCACTGCGATAGCTGATCAGAGGCCATCCCAGCGATCAGTCACTGTGATCACTGCGATAGCCGATCAGAGGCCATCCCAGCGATCAGTCACTGTGATCACTGCGATAGCCGATCAGAGGCCATCCCAGCGATCAGTCACTGTGATCACTGCGATAGCCGATCAGAGGCCATCCCAGCGATCAGTCACTGTTATCACTGCGATAGCCGATCAGAGGCCATCCCAGCGATCAGTCACTGTGATCACTGCGATATCCGATCAGAGGCCATCCCAGCAATCAGTCACTGTGATCACTGTGATAGCCGATCAGAGGCTATCACAGCGATCAGTCACTGTCACTACTGTGATAGCCAATCAGAGGCTATTACAGCGATCAGGTGACCTGGAACTGGGGTTCATTCAGAAAACATGGGTACGGGCTTCACAGTGACTGATCACTGTGATAGCCGATCAGAGGCCATCACAAAGATCAGTCACTGTGATCACTGCGATAGCCGATCAGAGGCCATCACAGAGATCAGTCTCTGTGATCACTGTGATAGCCAAGCAGAGGCTATTACAGCAGTCAGGTCACCTAGAACTGGGATTCATTCAGAAAACATGGGGATGGGCTTCACAGTGACTGATCACTGTGATAGCCAATCAGAGGCTATCACAGCGATCAGTCGCTGTGATCACTGTGACTGCCGATCAGAGGCCATCACAGAGATCAGTCGCTGTGATCACTGTGATTGCCGATCAGAGGCCATCACAGCGATCAGTCGCTGTGATCACTGTGATTGCCGATCAGAGGCCATCACAGCGATCAGTCGCTGTGATCACTGTGACTGCCGATCAGAGGCCATCACAGAGATCAGTCGCTGTGATCACTGTGACTGCCGATCAGAGGCCATCACAGCGATCAGTCGCTGTGATCACTGTGATTGCCGATCAGAGGCCATCACAGCGATCAGTCGCTGTGATCACTGTGATTGCCGATCAGAGGCCATCACAGCGATCAGTCACTGTGGTCACTGTGATAGCCCATTAGAGGCTATTACAGCAATCAGGTGACCTGCAACTGGGAGTTCCGTGTCCTGATTGTTAATACGATCCCAGCACAAGGACAAGGGGTTAATATTTCAAAAATGCGCCTGGGACCCTAAGATGATGCCAAAGTATATCAATATATTACAATATTAATCAATATATGACAGAAGTTTAATTTATTGGAACTGTTGGAAATAACGAGTTTGATGAACTAAAGGCAAATAGACGGCGCACTCTGCAAGTGCAGTCGCTCCAGAGCTGAGTAAATGAGTGGAAGCTCTGCTGACCTCCATCATCCAATCACATGTAAGAAAAAAGTGCCTTTTATTTGAATTCTTGCGTGTGATTGGGTATTCTTTGTAAAGTGAAGCGTTCTCATTTACTAAGCTCGGGAGCGACTGCACTTGCAGAGTGCACCGTCTATTTGCCTTTAGTAAATCCACCCCAATGCCTATTTGCAGATACGACTTACATTCATTCACTGGCAAACCCAAAACAGATATCACTTCTGGATACATTCTGGTAAACCAAATCATTCCCTCGCTTCCACTAGATTCCAATAGTTCAACGGACTCACTGAAATTCTTTCTCAAGTCTCACTTCTCCTGTTGCACTCTCCACAGAGTAGGTGAAAGAGTGAGAACCTCTTCTGACGGCAGCCGCAGATGGGAGGATTTGAGAATTCACATTCTGATGCTTCGTTCTGGGTGAGATTTACTAAACCTGGAGCACTCAGGATCTGGTGCAGCTGTGCACGGCAGCCAATCAGCTTCTAACTTCAGCTTGTGCAATTAAACTTTGACAATAAAACCTGAAAGCCGATTGGTTTCTATGCAGAGCTGCACCAGATTTTGCACCGTGCACTTTTAGTAAATAATCCCCTGTATGTTAGAAGTCAGTGGGACCTTCACCATCTGCCAAAGTCTGAACTCCCATCCAAGATCCTTCGATTTTTTTTTCAACGAATAAATATTAAAGTGTTACTAAACCCCCCACAGTACAATCAGTCTGTAGATGCAGCAAAGCATGCTGGTTATACTCACTGTGGAACCTAAGGGGTTAATCCTCCGCATTGTGTAAAAAGGCTGTTTGATTCTGTCTTCTCTGCCCCTCCTCTTGTTCAAATGACCACCTGATACAAACTGAATCCGCAGACACATGCACATGCTCAGCTTGGTGTGTATTGCTAGAGAGGTTTTTTTTTTTTCTTGGGAGAGTGCATGTGATTAGCACAGGGCCAATCAGCACTGTCCAGACAGAGGGTCAAGGGTTTCACATTTTTCTGGAGCAGAAAGAAAACTCCTCCTGCAAGCTTTAACCAGCGCTCTGCTGAAGTCACATGACTGCTCTAACTGCTGATGAGAAAAGGTATTTAGCAGTTTATATTTACTAAAATAATTGCATTTCCATGTTCTGTGTACTGTGGGAGAATGCAGGGTCCGGGGAGACCAGATATAGTGAATGCAGGGTCCGGGAAGAGCGGATATAGTGAATGCTGGGTCCGGGAAGAGCGGATATAGTGAATGCGGGGTCCGGGGAGAGCAGATATAGTGAATGCGGGGTTCGGAGAGACCAGATATAGTGAATGTAGGGTCCGGGGAGAGCGGATATAGTGAATGCAGGGTCCGGGAAGAGCGGATATAGTGAATGCGGGGTTCGGAGAGACCAGATATAGTGAATGTAGGGTCCGGGGAGAGCGGATATAGTGAATGCAGGGTCCGGGGAGAGCGGATATAGTAAATGCGGGGTCCGGGGAGAGCAGATATAGTGAATGCAGGGTCCGGGGAGAGCGGATATAGTGAATGCAGGGTCCGGGGAGAGCGGATATAGTGAATGCGGGGTCCGGGGAGAGCAGATATAGTGAATGCAGGGTCCGGGGAGAGCAGATATAGTGAATGCAGGGTCTGGGGAGACCGGATATAGTGAATGCAGGGTCTGGGGAGACCAGATATAGTGAATGCAGGGTCTGGGGAGACCAAATATAGTGAATGCAGAGTCCGGGGAGACCGGATATAGTGAATGCGGGGTCCGGGGAGACCAGATATACTGAATGCAGAGTCCAGGGAGACCGGATATAGTGAATGCAGGGTCCGGGGAGACCAGATATACTGAATGCAGGGTCCGGGGAGACCAGATATAGTGAATGCAGGGTCCGGGGAGAGCGGATATAGTGAATGCAGGGTCCGGGGAGAGCGGATATAGTGAATGCGGGGTCCGGGAAGAGCGGATATAGTGAATGCAGGGTCCGGGAAGAGCGGATATAGTGAATGCGGGGTTCGGAGAGACCAGATATAGTGAATGTAGGGTCCGGGGAGAGCGGATATAGTGAATGCAGGGTCCGGGGATAGCGGATATAGTAAATGCAGGGTCCGGGAAGACCAGATATAGTGAATGCAGGGTCCGGGGAGAGCGGATATAGTGAATGCAGGGTCCGGGGAGAGCGGATATAGTGAATGCGGGGTCCGGGGAGAGCAGATATACTGAATGCAGAGTCCAGGGAGACCGGATATAGTGAATGCAGGGTCCGGGGAGACCAGATATACTGAATGCAGGGTCCGGGGAGACCAGATATAGTGAATGCAGGGTCCAAGGTTTAGTATCACTTTAAATTTAAAGCAGAGCATCACCAATGAAAATAAGTTTTCCCTCTTGTTTTCTCACCCTTTCCTCTTCTACAATTGAAGAACATTCCTTGACTTCTGCAAAGGTTTAGTACCATTTTAGTGGCTAGGACATGGTCATCCAGTGCCCAGGGCAAAGATGGCAAAATACGCCCCCCCCGTCCCCTTCCTTCATGATGTGCAAGCTTAGGGGATCCTATACCCAGCAGTCACATGTCAAAATCTCTCTACGGCTCCTGATCTGTCAGTCAGGTTTTGCATTGACCTGAAAGTGGCAGTTTTTCCAACACAGTCTCATAACAAAAGGCAGGAAGGAGGGGAAGAGAGAACACAGCCCGCACCGCTTCCCAGCTCCCTCCTCACCACTCCCAGAGCTGGGCTGACAGGAGTAGTGATGCCGCTGCCACTACTCCTGTCAGCCTAGTAACAGAAGGAAGGAGCCCCCATCCTTACAGTAAACCACTGCCCAGGGCAGCCGCCCCTCCCTTCCACCCCTTCTTCCAGCCCTGTATGTGATATTGATGTAGGCACCCCCCGTTGCCTCTTCGTATGTCTATGTCACACATCCCAGGGGAAGTGTTTTGCTATGGGGTCTAGGTGCATACGTGAGATGCACTTTTAGGCATCATGCGCACACCAGGGCTGGGACAAGGGGCGGGCAGGAGTGACAGTTGCCCTGGGCATGGTGGGGATTTGGGGGGGTTATGCTAGAAGGGGTGATTTGAATGAGGGGGATTTGTACTCGGATGGTGGATTTGTGTTAAGAAGGGGTTTTTGGGGGGGAGGAAGATTTGTGCTTGTAGGGATGATTGGGGGATTTGTGCTAGGAGGGGAAATATGGGGGGAGGACTAGTGCTAGGAGAGGGGGCTTTGGAGGGAAATGGAGGATTTATGCTGAGAGGACAAATTTGAGGGGCAGAGGATTTGTGTTAGGAGGGGGGATTTGGGGAGGGAGAGGATTTGAGCTGGGAGGGGGGATTTTTACTGGAAGATGGGAAATTGCAAAGAGAATTTATGTTTAGGGGTAAGTGTGAAGATTAGTGCTCAAAGAAAGTTTTTTCTCAATTTTTGTTTCAAAATTTTGTAAATAAGTGATTTTTCTCCTTCACTGATGTGCGCTAATGAGGCTACAGTGATGGGCACTGATAGGCTGCACTGATAGGTACTGATAGGTGGCACTGATGGGCATTGACAGGCATCACTGATGGGCACTGAAAGGCAGCACTCATATATGGCACTGATAGGCGGCACTGACTGGCACTGATAGGCGGCACTGATGCACACTGATAGGCGGCACTGACTGGCATTGATAAGTGGCACTGAAAGGCAGCTCAGATGGGCACTGATATGTGGCATTGATGTGCACTGGTAGGCACTGATATTTGGCATTGATGTGGCATTGATGAGCACTGACAGCTGGCACTAATGGACACTGACAGGTGGCACTGCTGGGGCTACACTGATCATCAGGGCACACTGATCATCAGTGCCCTGATGATCAGTGTACATGTCCCCTCTGAGGAATGCTGATTACCGGCTCTCCTCTCCTGTCAGCGTGACAGCTCGTGAGGAGAGAAATGCCGATAACCGACATTTCCCTATTTACATGCGATCAGCTGCGATTGGACACAGCTGATCACATGACCGAGCCAACATCTTAAGCTATTTCCATTGATCGGTGATCCGCTGTTTCCGAGGGACACAGCGCACCACCGATCGCCGTGCTGTGCACTCCCGGAGCCGCGCACGCAGGTTTAGAGTGGGAGGGCGTCATATGACGTCCTCCCAGAACGAGAGAACCACCTTGCGCCCGTCATTACCTTATATGGCAGGTGGGAGGCGGTTAATTCTTATGCTGTATATCAGTATACCATATTTAGTTGTTTTAAACATTTTACATTTCTGGCCTAGGCAAATGATGTCATATGTCCCAAGAGTCTTCATGAGGGGAGGAGGGGTTTTCTCAGCTAAGCACATCCTCCTGCCTGCATGCCTGATCTAAGGGCGGATGGATTTCAGGAAGTAAATGCTACATGAGTCATCTGCACTTTCTTAAGATGGCCACGGCCAGGAGATTCCCCCCGCAGCTGTGCAGACACAGCAAAGTTTTGAAACTTGTATCACAGGCTCAACCCCCGTGTGTGCACATGTGCAGGAAACCCATGTATTTCAGGCTCAAAAATGCAAAATCTTTCACAAAATTACATTTCCCTGCCCAAAAAAAAGTTTCTTTCAACAGGCAACACTTAAAACATAACATAAGCCCAAAACAGGTATGTGATGAAAGTTAGTCATAGCTACAAACCTTGCTTGTGTCTTCCAGCGCCATTACTTTTACAAGTCGCTTCCTTTTCGAAAGCTGTGATTTCATCCAGTCCTCCACCTGGACGTTGAATTTCATGAACAAGACATATAGCCCATAGGCACTGAGGAGTAAAATGCTCTCCCACCAGAGGATGACATTATCTAGGAAGAAGATGATCAGCATGATCAAGTCAAGAATATAAAATGAGACATCTCTAAACAGAGGCCACCACGTAAGGTTGAGGATCTCCCTGGAGAACAGGGCACAAGTTCCAATCACGAACAAGATGTTAAAGACAGCAGAACCCACAATAGTTCCAATGCCAACATTACTGTGGGAAATAAACACCCCGATCAGGGAGGTGAAAAGTTCAGGTGCGGAACCACCAGCCGCCATGAATGTGGCGCCAGCCACATCCTCGGATATCTGTAGCTTTTCCGTGATCACTCCCAAAGCTGGAACAAAGAACTCGTCGCAGACAATGGCCAAGGCCACAAATACGTACATCATGCCAAAGATGTGCAGTGAAACCCAGCCCCTTCTGCGTTGCTCTATGTTGAACAGATCCCGAGGATATTCTCCTTTGGCATGAGGTAATGGAGGTTTGGTGGGTTTTGGGGTGGTTGTGGAAACAGGAGATGTGGTTCTTGGTTTAACAATAGGCGTTATGGGATCCGGGTCCACGAAAATACAGTGTCTGGTTTTGGTCCTTTCTGTTACGTTTTCTGTAGATGGACCTGAGGTAGAGGTGGTAGTGCTGGTGGTGGTGCTGCTGGTGGTGGTGGTGGTGGTGGTGGTGGTGCTGGTGGTATGGTTTAATACTTGTCTAGCAGACACTTTCGTGGTCGTTTCTGCTGTATCATCTTTCACTGAGCTAGGATTTTCCAAATTTGTCTCTGGCCAAGGTTCTAAATTCATCTTTTGGTCAACCGATAGCTGATATAGGGAACAAAGGAACATCACACAAACTATGAACAGGATTCGGTTCAGCTGAAGTCTTTTTCTTCTGTGTAGATGCATTGTTACAGCCCTTCTGGCTAAAAGACCAAGAGCCAGAAAAAGCTGCTGCCTTCAACAAAATGATTCGTCACCTAGGGAAAGATGCTGGATATTGTCCTATGCTTGTGTTTCATTTTTGGCTTGGCCTTTGCACTATTTGCTAAATTTGGGGGGTTCCACTGGGCATCCCAGATAAGCCTAATAAAAAAAAAATCAAAGAGTTAATACACACAAATCAGATTTAAAATATCCAATCTTTACTTTACCATTAAGATCAACAGCACTACCATTGGTCCTTCCCCTCATGCCAGGGTGCTAGGCGTAATCCTAGACTCTGACCTCTCCTTTGGGCCCCACATCCACTCACTGGCTAAATCCTGCCACCTCAACCTCCGGAACATCTCCAAAATCCGCCCCTTCCTGACCAATGACACCACAAAACAACTTATCCACGCCTTGGTTATATCCCGCCTTGATTACTGCAACTCCCTCCTCACTGGTCTACCGTTACACAGGCTATCCCCCCTTCAGTCTATTATGAATGCTGCTGCTAGACTCATCCACCTTACCAACCAACCAGTGACTGCCGCTAGACTCATCCACCTTACCAACCAACCAGCGACTGCTGCTAGACTCATCCACCTTACCAACCGATCAGCGACTGCTGCTAGACTCATACACCTTACCAACCGATCAGCGACTGCCGCTAGACTCATACACCTTACCAACCGATCAGTGACTGCCGCTAGACTCATACACCTTACCAACCGATCAGCGACTGCCGCTAGACTCATACACCTTACCAACCGATCAGCGACTGCCGCTAGACTCATACACCTTACCAACCGATCAGCCACTGCCGCTAGACTCATCCACCTTACCAACCGATCAGTGACTGCTGCAAGACTCATACACCTTACCAACCGATCAGCGACTGCCGCTAGACTCATACACCTTATAAACCGATCAGCGACTGCCGCTAGACTCATCCACCTTACCAACCGATCAGCAACTGCCACTAGACTCATACACCTTACCAACCGATCAGCGACTGCCGCTAGACTCATACACCTTACCAACCGATCAGCGACTGCTGCTAGACTCATCCACCTTACCAACCGATCAGTGACTGCCGCTAGACTCATCCACCTTACCAACCGATCAGCGACTGCCGCTAGACTGATCCACCTTACCAACGGATCAGCAACTGCTGCTAGACTCATCCACCTTACCAACCGATCAGTGACTGCTGCTAGACTCATACACCTTAACAACCGATCAGCGACTGCCGCTAGACTCATACACCTTACCAACTGATCAGCGACTGCTGCTAGACTCATACACCTTTCCAACCGATCACCGACTGCTGCCCCTCTCTGCCAATCCCTCCACTGGCTTCCACTAACCCAGCGTATAAAATTCAAAATACTAATCACAGCTTACAAAGCCGTCCACAACACTGCCCCTAGCTACATCACCAACCTCATCCACAGATACCGCCCAAATCACCCACTCTGCTCCTCCCATGATATCCTCCTCTCTAGCTCCCTCATCACCTCCTCCCACGCTTGCCTCCAGGACTTCTCCAGAGCCTCTCCCATCCTCCGGAACTCCCTATCAGGGGCGGACTGACAACTCATGGGGCCCCCGGGCAATAGGGGATCATGGGGCCCCTGTGTCCTTGCCCAAACTCAAAAAAGCCTATGAAAAAAGTACCAGGGGCATCCCATGGGGCCCCCTAATGACCTCAGGCCCTCGGTTAGTGCCCGAGTTTCCAAATGGTCAGTCCGCCCCTACTCCCTACCACAGCATGTCCGGTCAGCCCCCACCCTGTCTGCCTTTAGGCAGTCTTTGAAAACTCACTTCTTCAGGGAAACCAACCCCACCTCCACCTAAGAACTGTACTTGAATCACCTCCGCCAGATCATCCCCCGCAGCTATCACCTTTTGTATCCCCTCCCCCTTCCTTTAGATTGTAAGCTCCATGATCCGGGCCCTCCTATTCCTTCTGTACTGAAATGTATTGTAATTGTACTGTCTCCCTTATATTGTAAAGCGCTGAGCAAAGGGTTGGTGCCATATAAATCCTGTATAATAATAATAATTAGATCCCTATTACAACATTAATATATATTATTATGATAACAGATAAAAATCTGGGGTCTAAAACGCAAGGGAACAAATATCATTGCTCATAAAATTGTTGAGAGAGCAAAACTAGTAGTCAAAGTTCTGCAAAAAGAAACTTATAAAACTAAAACTTTGAAGAGTAATGCCAAGGATAACCACTGAAATCTACGTGTTAGGTTCATGTTACTGAATAGTTACTAAATGGACTTAAAGAGATTGTAAAGCTTGGTATTTTTTAACCACTTCCAGTCCGGACACTTTCACCCTCTTCCAGTCCGGACACTTTCCCCCCCTTCCAGCCCGGACACTTTCACCCCCTTCCAGTCCAGTCACTTTCCCCCCCTTCCAGTCCGGACACTTTCACCCCCTTCCAGTCCGGACACTTTCACCCCCTTCCAGTCCAGGCCAATTTTCAGCTTTCAGCGCTGTCGTACTTTGAATGACCATTGCGCGGTCATGCAACACTGTACCCATATGAATCTTTTAGCATTTTTTTTGAGACAGATAAAACTTTATTTTGGTGGTATTTATTCACCACTGGGATTTTTTTTTTTCGCTATATAAACGAAAAAGTCCAAAAAATTTGAAAAAAAGTGTTTTTCTTATAAAATTTTGCAAATAAATAATCGTTCTTCATAAATCTTGGCCCAAATGTATTCAGTTATCTTTTTAGAAAAAAAAAATAACCTAAATTAGTTTATAACCAAAAATTATAACTTAAAAATTTTTTTTTTACATTTTTATTTTATTTTTTTATATTATTATTTATGGGTTTTTTGTTTTTTACATACTGTCACCCTAGCATGGGTGTCGGCAACCCGCGGCTCCAGAGCCGCATGCGGCTCTTTTTCACCTTTGCTGCGGCTCCGGAGCACACTGCCCACCAGGTGACAGGCAATAGGGTTGCCGTAGCTCAGTGGTCGGCAAGCCGCGGCTATTTACACATTTTAATGCGGCTCTTTTGTGTGCCGGGCGCCCGCTCCCCTCCCTCCTCTCGGGCGGCCGCCCCAAAAGTCAGGACTCTGCAGCTAGCCCAGCAATGGGCAAACTACGGCCCGGCGGACCTTTTAATCCGGCCCGCGGAGCGTGGCAAACATTGGCTGTCAGGATGTAGGCGGGGCAGCGTGACGAACTCCTCTCCTCTCACAGTCTGCCCTGAAGACCGGAACGGCGCGGGAACACGGCGAGAGGAACGCGCGGAGCAAAGGTAAATGAATTGACACAATATGGGGAATGAATTACTATATGGGGGATGAATTACTATGGGGGATGAATTACTATATGGGGGATGAATTACTATATGGGGGATGAATTACTATAGGGGGGATGAATTACTATGGGGGATGAATTACTATGGGGGATGAATTACTATATGGGGGATGTATTACTATGGGAGATGAATTACTATAGGGGGGATGAATTACTATATGGGGGATGAATTATTATATGGGGGATGAATTACTATGGGGGATGAATTACTATAGGGGGGATGAATTACTATGGGGGATGAATTACTATAGGGGGGATGAATTACTATATGGGGGATGTATTTTCAGTTTTAAAAATGTGGCTCTCAAAATAAATTTCAATCGTGGTTTTGGCGAGATTTGGCTCAGTTGAAAAAAAAGGTTGCCCACCACTGCCCTAAGGCTATGATTGTGATTATGACGATACACTGTGGCCC
The DNA here is from genome assembly GCF_062004578.1 of Staurois parvus. Lineage (NCBI taxonomy): Eukaryota > Metazoa > Chordata > Amphibia > Anura > Ranidae > Staurois > Staurois parvus. The sequence continues at coordinate 62,022 of NW_028318561.1, read as the reverse complement.
TGATTAACCCTTTGCTTACTGGGCCCTTAAACCCCCTTCATGACCAGAGGGCTTTTTGCAATATATGCAGTGTCGGATTTGTTTTAAATGTTGCAATGGTTTTGCGGCTCCCAGTCTTTTTTTCCCTCTCGGAAACGGGTCCAAGTGGCTGTTTATGTCTTAAAGGTTGCAGACCCCTGCCCTAGCAGTACAGTGTCACCATAGTGACACTGTACTACTTGTGGAGGGTGATGAAGATTTTTTTTTTCTACACTGATTGCTTTTACACCCATAAAGTCTGTAAAAGCAATCATTTCTCCTTCTTTCTGGCTGCATTCTTGCAGCCATTGAGAAATACTGTGTGAGCTGTGATTGGTCACAGCTTGTCACATGGTACAAGGCTGTTGTGAATAGCCCTGTACCATGTGATCTCTGTGATCATTCACAGATTTCACATGTAGTAAGCAATGATGTCAGAAGTGTCATTTTGCGTAAACCTATTCATGTGATCACTGATTGGCCAATCAGTGATCACATGATCGGGACCTCACACAGAGGTCCCGTACAGCGATCGGTGTTCCACTGTGTCTGGAGGAGACAGTGGGCACATGATCGTGGTGCTGTGTGCTCCCAGGGAGCACGCACAAGCAGGGAATGCGGAAGGATGTTTATAAACGGCCACTCGCCCCTGCACTGCTCCCGTCCAGCCATTTATGTACATGGGCCGAATGGGAAGTGGTTAATGCAGTTTGCACCAAAATGGCGGGCGCTGTTTATGAACGGCAACTCGCCCCTGGACTTCCACTGTCTGGCCGTTTATATACAGCGGCCGGACGGCAAGTTGTTAATTAAAATAACAAACATATCATACTTACCTGCTCTGTGCAACAGTGCATTGGATCCTCCTTTTCTTGGGTCCCCCACGTGTGCTCCTGGCTCCTCCTCTTCATCCAGTGCCTTCATAGGAAGCCGCTTCCTGGGGGGGCCCTTTTGCGTGCTTACTCCTGAGCCCCACTGTCTGCATCCATAGGCACAGAGTTTGATTACCAGCAATGGAAGCCAATGGCTCCCACCACTAGCAATCTACCCTGTAAGGAGGGACATAGCCGGGAGAGCTGCTGCTCTCATGCACAGCCCTGGATTGCGATAGGGCTCAGGTAAGTAAAAGGGGGCTGTGGGGGATCCAGCAACACAAAAAGTTTTTTTTTTACCTTAATGCATAAGATAGAATGTATTAAGGTAAAAAACATTAAGGCTGTACACCACTTTAAACGTGAAGCCAATATGAAAGCCTACATTTATATTTTCTCAAAAGAAGCAAAATCGTCAAAGGACAGCTGTGTTGCACCCTAAAAAAAGCCACTTTTGGCTTTGAAATTCAGCATCTGTTGTCATGGTTTGGCCTGAAGTTTCCTACCTATGAAATCCCTCCTTGCTGCAGTGTTAGACCCAGGGGCGGACTGACAACCCATGGGGCCCCCGGGCAATAGGGGATCATGGGGCCCCTGTGTCCTTGCCCAAATTCAAACAAGCCTATGAAAGAGGTACCAGGGGCATCTCATGGGGCCTCCTACTGACACCATGCCCTCGGGCAGTGCCCAAGTTTCCAAATGGTCAGTCCACCCCTGTTAGACCTGTGATTTTATTCACATGTGCTGCTGGCTTCTGTGTTCATCTATGGGCATCACCTGTTCTATTGTGGATTTATATCCCTTTCCCTTCTATCACTTCCTGGCCTGCCTCCCAGTCTGCTGACATGCTCAGTGCAGTCCTGTGTGGCCTGAGCAACTTCCCAGTTTCTCGGAGCTCCTGGTTTGTCTTGCATTACATAATTAGATGTATAACACACACATATATATATATATTCTCCTAAAAGTAAGCTTAATAAGAGTTATCTCATATATAAATATCGTAATCAAAAAATATTACAGTATAAATCTTGTAAACATAACATGTATGAAATAGATTTTTACAATTCTCTAGTTAGTGAAACATAATCTCTTACATAGATGGGGGAGGATGGCTAGACCAATTGCTACCACATGTCGCTTGAATGTAGAGAAAACCAAGATATATGTTCATATGTATATTTACTGACTATGAAATCTAATTACTTACTTTTCTCAGTCTAGAACAAATATAAATATAATAACTCAATTATTCTATTAAGATCCAACTCATTCATACATATGTTAGTACTGTTAATAAGAATATATTAGATATTAGGTTAAGGAAAGCTTCTAACAGTATTATACATGGAGATCATATCCCCCCTTATGTATTATACATGGAGATCATATCCCCCCTTATGTATTATACATGGTGATCATATCCCCCCTTATGTATTATACATGGAGATCATATCCCCCCTTATGTATTATACATGGAGATCATATCCCCCCTTATGTATTATACATGGAGATCATATCCCCCCTTATGTATTATACATGGAGATCATATCCCCCCTTATGTATTATACATGGAGATCATATCCCCCCTTATGTATTATACATGGTGATCATATCCCCCCTTATGTATTATACATGGAGATCATATCCCCCTTATGTATTATACATGGAGATCATATCCCCCCTTATGTATTATACATGGAGATCATATTCCCCCTTATGTATATTATACATGGAGATCATATCCCCCTTTATGTATTATACATGGAGATCACATCCCCCCTTATGTATTATACATGGTGATCATATCCCCCCTTTATGTATTATACATGGTGATCATATCCCCCCCTTATGTATTATACATGGTGATCATATCCCCCTTATGTATTATACATGGAGATCATATCCCCCCTTATGTATTATACATGGAGATCATATCCCCCCTTATGTATTATACATGGAGATCATATCCCCCCCCCCTTATGTATTATACATGGAGATCATATCCCCCCCTTATGTATTATACATGGAGATCATATCCCCCTTATGTATTATACATGGAGATCATATCCCCCCTTATGTATATTATACATGGAGATCATATCCCCCCCCTTATGTATTATACATGGTGATCATATCCCCCTTATGTATTATACATGGAGATCATATCCCCCCTTATGTATTATACATGGAGATCATATCCCCCCTTATGTATTATACATGGAGATCATATCCCCCCCCCTTATGTATTATACATGGAGATCATATCCCCCCCTTATGTATTATACATGGAGATCATATCCCCCTTATGTATTATACATGGAGATCATATCCCCCCTTATGTATATTATACATGGAGATCATATCCCCCCTTATGTATTATACATGGAGATCATATCCCCCCTTATGTATTATACATGGCGATCATATCCCCCCTTATGTATTATACATGGAGATCATATCCCCCTTATGTATTATACATGGAGATCATATCCCCCCTTATGTATTATACATGGAGATCATATCCCCCTTATGTATTATACATGGAGATCATATCCCCCTTATGTATTATACATGGAGATCATATCCCCCCTTATGTATTATACATGGAGATCATATCCCCCTTATGTATTATACATGGAGATCATATCCCCCCCCCTTATGTATTATACATGGAGATCATATCCCCCCTTATGTATTATACATGGAGATCATATCCCCCCCCTTATGTATTATACATGGAGATCATATCCCCCCTTAATCTCCTCTTCTCAAGAGAGTATAAATTCAGTTCCTCTAATCTTTCCTCATACCTGTGCTGACAATGATTCACAAATCATAGCCTTCCCCTGTTTTGTTTACCTGATTTTCTCTTTCTCTAGATGCCAATACCAACCACCATTAAAGGCTACTGTTGGAGACTTTGTTGGGCTGCATAAGTAGCCATTTTCCAACATCGTCATTTAGTGTTGGCCAGGATGCTGCACAAGGAGATCATTATTTGAATACAACACTAGGGAGCTACAGGTCATCAAACTAATGGTTATTGGTTGGACAGATGTTCTTTCCTAGGAGTTTTGTTGGCAGTCTGTATGGACAAGTGAAAATAAATGGCTTGTGCAGGTCTCCTTCAAAAATTTTTTTTTCTTAAATAGTGCTATTACAAGTACTCAAAGCCTCTCTTTATATTAGCATCAACGGCTAGCAAGCAAATAGACCATTTGTGACCTCATTGCAAGTGATAAGTGTCACTGGAGGTCAAAATTGTTTGTTCTAGCACTGGAAAAATGTCCATAGGAGCAGGACCTGGATTTTCTGCTGGGAGCACTGTGCTTCCCAGAATGGAAGGTTGTAGTTCTGGTGTCCACTAGCGGGTATCTCCCAGCAGCCAGCAGATCCCAGTAATCAGTTTCCACCTGATGCTGGCTGTTGGGAGGGTATTTATGTCCTCCCCTACTAGTGCCTCTCATTCCAGTGTTTTGCCATACTGTTTGCCATATATTCTGGTCCTGACCCTGATCTTGCTCCTGCCCTAAATTCTGTACCCTGCTCCCCTTGTTGCTGATCCCAGTCCTGGTTCTATACTGTCTGGACCAGGGGTGGACTGACAACTCATGGGGCCCCCGGGCAATAGG